>NW_026125053.1:0-137485 GCF_943737965.1 Phodopus roborovskii
CAGTGCCCTTCGCATGGCGAAGCAGGGAGAGCGGTATTTTTCTTAAAAGTACAAAGGGGGAACTTTTGTAGAAGGACTTTTAAAAAGCTATTTTCCATTCTTCGGAAAGTGTTTTGATTTTCCTTAGACATCGAAGAAGCTATAGAGTTCAATGTTATTTTACAGATATTGTAAATATAGAGAACAAATGGAATGACTAATCATTGTAAATTAAGAGTATCTGCTATTTATTCTTTATAATATCCACGTGTAGTAAATAAGAAAGAAGTGCAGAACAGGATTAAAGAAAACCACTAAAACCGAATGAGCTCGACACTGTGATTCACTGTGTTAGTAATTGATGGGGGAGAGAGTGCCGCCGCGCTTAGTTAGTATTCCAATTGGGAGACAAGTTCATCGTTCCGGACTCCCCTCCTGTGGGGTGATGAAGGTGACTGTAAAATTTTCAGTGGGGGGGGCTGTTATTCGCAAACCCATCTTTTAAGTATCCTGTAGCCTCCACTGAGTCTCCCAGGTACCCTCCCCCGTGACACCAAAGCTCAGGCCTGTAGTGACCTCGACACCCAGCCACCGGCCCCCTGGAGCTGACCCCGGACTGGGCCTATGAGGGAGGGAGGGAGGGGGCGGCTGCTTTGTCCAGGCTGACAGGCCCTTCACAATGGGGACACGTGTCTTTCCCACCTTCCTGGGGGCGGGGCCGCTGAAACTTGACCCCCGAGGAATGGGGGGGGACCAGGCAACGCCCACCCAGATCCCGCCACCCTCCCTCCTGCCACCACAATATCCAGCCCTTGGTAACCTTTGCACGCCCGGAAACTGCGGTGGTTGATGCAAAAGCGACCCCTTGAATTCAATTACATAAAAACCTCAGGGATCCTGCAGGTCTGGAGCCCCCACAACCCAGGCCCACAGCTGACATGGGAGAGAGATAATTTGGATATTTGACACTCACCTGGGCCTTCTCCAGGACCTAAGGAAAACTAAGGTCTGAATTTCAGGGGGTATGAATTTGGGTACAAATCACTGTCTCTGAGACCTGCTGCTGGGGAGGAGTCACGACCCCTACTGATCATTACTCCACTTTGGGGGGCTCAGAAGGAAGGAGAAATCAGAATGGGATCTTTGCTTGCACTTTAGGATTAGAGACAAAGTTACCCCTTAAAGATTCTGGTAAATATCACTGCACCCCCCCCCCTTTAAAATCCAACTTCTTGGGACTGACTCTAGACTCTCTCGTGCATCCCTCCGCCTCAATCCCCAGTGGCGCCCATCCCACAGCTCCACGTGGGCCGGCTTCCTGACACCGCTCCTGGCTCCTTCTATTTATCTTGGACTCCACAGCCGCTCTCCTTTGCTCCCTTCCCCACCCCCTTGCCACCTCGTCGCGCCTCCCTCCGGGCCTCGGATCCTCCGCCCCCCACCCCCCAGTCCAGAGTAGCAGCGAATCTATGCTAATTATTTCAAACCTGCACCCGAGGTCCCCAGCTCAGTCTCAAAGCCCCGGGCCCCGCCCTCCCAGTCCCTCCAGCCCGGCGCTTTCTTCCTTCCCGACGCAGCCTCGGTGGCTCCTCATTTCAATAGCCTGGCCCGGGGCAGGCGGCCCCCTCCCCGACTGCCTCCGTCAGTCGTGGGACAGACGTTAGGGTATTCATTAACTGGAGCCGAGGAATAACGGCATTATTCCCCCCAGAGAGGGCACCTGCCCCCCGCGACTATCTGAGGCTTCATTGTAAAGGATTAAAAGTTAAAGACCTCCATCTTATGATTCTTTCATTTAATCTTTCTGGCGCCTGGGAGACATGCTCATTGGATGATGGCTTTTAAAATATTCCTAATGTCGGCTACCTTAAGACTCAAAGCCGGGCAAACAAACGTAATTTATTTCCAGAAGAAAGAGGATATTGAGATGTTTAAGTTTATGAACCGCCTTCCCCATGTATATTTGTTAAGTTCTGACAAATACCCAAATAACGTTAAAAATCAGCCATTCATCACTTATGAATTTATGCAAAACTTTCTGTGCCCCGGGCCAATATTTTGTAGACAGAGTTTCACTTGCGAGGGTGGAGGAGGTGGGAGGAGGGACGAGGAGGGGCTTGAGTCGGGGGGGAGCCAAAGCAAGAATTTTCATGCCTGGTAAACACGCGAATTATGCGAAGAGAGTTATTCCCAGCTGGGCGGGCAGCCAAAACTCGGAGAGCGCGCCAGGCCGACCCTTTACCCCACGTTGGTAATGTCATTGGATTACAATGCAGGAGTCTTCCCTCCCGCGACGCCTCCTCCCGCCGCGGGCCGCCTGCCCGCCCCCACCTTGCCCACTTGGAAAACCCGCTCGCAGCCGGCAGCTTCTCGGCTTTCAGGCCAGGAGCCAGGGTGAGCTGGGAGGACCGGCGCTGCAGACGGCCAGCGGGCCACAGACCACACTAGACCCGGAGGGCTGGCGCAAGGAGGCTCCGCGCGCACAGAGAACCCTGCAGGCCGCAGGCGATCCCAGAAAGAAGAAGGCAGGAGGAAGCGCTGGTTCCTGGAAGGAACATGTGTGCCTGATGATGCATGGCCCTGGCTTGCTCTCTATTCTGAATTAGTGTAGATACTATAATACTAAGGAGAGCTGTAAGCAAAGAGGCAATGTCCCCGCAGTCGCCTACTGCCCCTCTCCTAGGAGGAGTCCTCTAGGCTTTGGCTGTGGAAGTCTGTCTATGAACTGGTGCAGCTGCTGGGGACAGTGCCTTCCTCCATGGAGATTTATAACTAATACAGACACAACGCCTTTGACAAACCAACCAGAGTGCAGAGGGTCGGAGAAACCCCTGCACTCCCATCAGCTACTGTGAGGGTTCCCTCTCTTCCAATTTCTTCCCTTATTTTCCTGTCACCCTTTCAACACCTAGTCACCCTCCACGCTCCAGGAAACTGAGGTCAAATGTCCACGGAGGCCCCACGGCCCCCAGAGTCTGGGAACGGGATCTGGCTCCCTGTTGAGACAGAGAAGCTGGAGGTCCATTATCAGTCTTGCTTGAGACTCCTGGAAAAGGAGGTTGAGAGGCAGTGCTTGGCAGCTGAGAGGAAGCTGGCTGTGTATTAAGAGCTCTTAGCTGTGCTAGAAGGGGACAGCAGGAGAGCCCCAGCCCATATTGGTATTTTGAAGGGGTGATTCATCCTTTTTCTTTAATGCTCTTGGAATGTTAGGGCTGGAGGGGAGCTTAGATTCCATTGCCCCCGCTCAATTTGCTGATGAGAAGACAAGAGTCCCCAGCAGCCGCTTGCTGACATCACATAGACTAATACCCTTGGCTTTGACTATTCTCTCTCTCTCTCTCTCTCTCTCTCTCTCTCTCTCTCTCTCTCTCTCTCTCTCTCTCCTTCCCCCCTCTCCCTCTCTCCTTCATCATTCTCTTTGCTCCGTGTGTGTGTGTGTGTGTTGTGTGTATGTGTGTGTGAGAGAGAGAGTGTGTGTGTGTGTGTTCTTTCTTTTTCCTTGTTCTTTAAGAAAAATTTACTGGTGGGAAGGACTTCCCAGTTGACACCATCCCAGAAGCTCCCTAGCTGAGGGGTGATCTGTTGCACTCATTTGACAGGCATACATTAGAGCTTATCTTGTACCAAGCCCTGAGCTAGACCCTTTGGGTCTGTCTCACCTGAGCCCTCTCATTTCCAACTAAGGAAAGTGGAAATCAGAGAGTTTAAATATATACTTGCCCAAAGCCACACAGTGATAGAGTTATGGTTCAAAACCCAAGCCATCACCCTTGAGAGTTCTTTCCCCCAAAGACTTGATCACCTGGCTTGGGAAACAGTGTATTGCCACTCCATGTACAGTTCAGCCTCAATTCTTCAGTCAGTTTATGCATCCACTCACATATCAGTACCTCCCATTTCTCATCCCACACAAGGAGATGGCAACGCAATAGAGGATCAAGGCCAGTAAGATTCAATGCAGTGAAAGAGGATTTAAACCATCAAGTGAAAAGGCCAGAGAGAAGAAGGGTTACAGCTGGACTGGACAGCCAAGGAAGGTGTTTGACCCAAAATCTCAGTAAGCAAGTTGACCGCCAACCCACTGAATGAGGTTGGGAGAGAAAAGGAGCATTTGGACTGAGAGAGCAGAATACATAAGTAAAAAGGAACAGTGCTGGAGAAGTATTTGTGTGTTTGGGAAATAGCTCAAACTTTAGCATAGGCTGGATTCATGCCGAGAGAGCAGGCAATAAAGTCAGAGAAGCAGGCTGAAGCCAGATGAGGGAGGATTGTGAATGCCAGCTACAAGCCCCAAACCTTATTTCTCAAGCTACATGGAGAGCCCTTGAATGGGGCAGATTCCTCTTGAGCCCCAGAGCAAGAGGAATCATTTATTCACTCAATCAACATTTGAAGAGCACCAGTCTGGTTATGCATTAGTATATATATATACAGCAAGGGACCTCAAAATCAAGCCTTAAAATAAACATTGAGCTTTGCACATGATTCTATAAAGAAGAGTTCACCCGTGATACTCATGGTGCCAACGAGTTGACTCTCACAAGGCCAATTTAGCACCCAGCTGTCAGCCAGCTCACCACATGCTGACCAAGACCCCACACTGGCTTCTCCATGTGCTTTGGGTTTTCTCACAGCATAATGGCTTCAGGACAGCTGGACACACTTGGCAGCTCATGGCTCTGAGAAAGTGTCTCCAGAGGCTCAGATGGTGACTTCCAAGGCATCCTCTGACAGTCGTGAAAGTCTTGTGACACCATTTCCAGCTTAGTCTACTGGTTAAGCAAGTCTCCCCAGGCCAGCCCAGATGCAAGGAGAAGGACACCAACTGCTACCTCTCCATGGAGGAGCAGGGACAAATTGTGGTTGTGGTAAGCCACTTTCATTAAGCACTGCCCTAGGCAAGAGCTGTTGAGTTTCCCCAGACCCAAACACAAAAAAGAGTCATTTCTAATTGAAGTCTGACACCATTTGCCAAGAGGGTTGGGAGATGGCGACAGTGGCTGCTGGAAGACTGGCTATGAAGGACCTTGCTGAGGCCCATGCTTGAAGAGCACCACGGCCAGCAGTGTAGCCCTTGTTGGCCAGAAGGCTGGAGGAGCACTTGATGACTGACAGCTGAAGGACTGATGGAGATGTCTAAGTGGCTGCTGATGTTTCAGCCTGCAATGGACCAGGCACAAGAGAGGGTCTCAGAGAGCTTGCACTTTTGCCCTATTCCACTTTGTGAACAATGCTTGGCATTGGGAAGTTGTTCAGTAAACACCAGGCAGAAGGAAATGTACATAGGGGTTCCCGGTATGCCATGGTGAGTTGTTCAGCAAGAGATGAGGTGGGAAGTATCTTTTGGTTAAATTTGGATAAAACAAAGCAAAAGGTAAAAGTGCTGAATGGAAGACAGAAAGACAGCCCTATGATTGGAAAGAAAGAATACTTTTAAGGGTCCTCATCTAGTCCAAGATGTGTGGATAACAGAGGCTGCCAAGGATACTATGAATACAACCCAAAAGAAAATTGTAAAGTTACTTAACACAGTGAGTCTTTTTTGGAACCGTGCTACATAGCTCTCAAGCATAGACTTTATATATGACAATATTGTATCCAGGGCTAGACATCCCTGGAAGGGAAGCAGAAGTTGGCTCCAGCCTACATTTTTGATAAAATAGTGATTTGCTGGCATTGAGACAAGGTGTCTCCTTTAAACAAGACACATGCCCTTTGTCTGGCCAGAGAGCCCACCTCTCCCTATTGGGTGTGTCAATCATTTTGGTACCTACTGAGACTATGGTAAGCATTTAAATTTGGGACGTTTTTATTGAAGGGGACTGACAGTCAGAAGTATTTTTATTGCTTATGTACACATGCCATATGATGGCAGTACCTGAGGAGGCCAGTAGGAGACATCAGACAGGCAAAAGGTTAGAAGTCTGATGTAGGAGGGACAAACCAGTATGCTGCAAGAACAGCCAGTGCTCTCAATCACTAAACTAGCTCTCCAGTGTTAGAATTTCAAACATAGTTTTAGGTGGAATGATATAGAAGGACAAAAAACAAGTCTGCCCTATCTCAGAGCCTGACCCACAACAGCAAATATGAACAGTGTTAACAATGCAAAGCCCCAACTCATAGGAACCAGAGTAGATGCCAAAGCAGTTGGGCAGCAGACAGGACACTTATTGAACTCTTGCTTGAGTGATGAAGGCAGTTGAACTCGTGTCCTCTGCTCTAGAATATCTAGCTTCTGCTATGCCCTGTAGCCAAGGAACTGAAGCCAAACTGTACATCTGTAAGCTCTAGCAAACCTGTAAAGTGAATAAGGAGACAGAGGGAGTGGACCCCTGCTTCCCGGAAGGCCCATAGTCACTGGCTTTGACCACTGTTTCCAACCAGTGCTGCAAAAGACTTACAACTACTTTTGAATATGTTCCAGCAGGAGAAGCAAAATTAGTCAGGCAAGGAAAATAAATAGTCTTCCCCATTTTACAGATTTCAAAACCTATGGCAACAGGAAGCCTTAAGAGACGCCTAAGATCCAGCTGCCATTGACAGTAAGGCAGGAGTCCAGTGGTGTAAGGGTTCTGAGCTGGCTGCTGGAGACAGGAGGCTCAGAGCACCCTGAGCCCTATAGGCCTCTAACTGCTCTCCTTCAAGTAGTCACCCCAGCTCCAATCCATTCTCCACGCTAGAACACAAGGTGACCTTAAGACACACATGTGGTCTTGTCACTCCCCTGCTTGAAACCTCTCAAAAGGCTTCCCACTGCTGTAGGATAAAGGGCAGAATTCTTCCCAGATTGAGCCCTCTCCTCATGGCTCTGGGTTCAATCTTTATAGGAAGGCTTCCTGTCTCACAACTTCCAGGGCCTTTGCACATGCCATAGCCTTTTTTCTGGGATGCCTTCCTCTGCCACCAGTAAATGCCAGTCCCTGAATGCCACTATCACCTTCAGACCTCATTCTTGAGGGGAGATACAGAGCAGGTCCTCTCTACTCCCATGCTGTCTCAACTGTCTGCCTTTCTTCATAGGACACACTAGACTCTGTAGCAGATACTGTCATTTATCTTTAAATGGGACACATTATGAGAACTGCCTTGTTAGGGATTTTTTTTCTCACTATTGTGTGACCATCATAGAACATATTTACACAAGTCAAGGTTCAGCTGTGTACACAATCTTTTGGCATTATGATACAATGTTGCAGTATGCAAAGTTTACACTCAAGAATGTGCTTTAAAAAAAAAAAATGTTGTGGGGCTGGGAAGAGCCAGAGGTGTGTCTCAGTTAGTAGAGTGTTTGCCCCTGGCATGTAAAAAGTATGGAGTTCCAGAAACCACTCATAGTGGTACATTCCTGGCCCTCCAGCACTTAGGAGGTAGAGGGATGAGGATCAAAGTTCAAGGCTTTGGGAGCAGAAGAAGAGATGGCTCAGAAGTTAAGACTAGAGGTTGCTTTGCAAGAGGACCAGGGTTCAGTTCCCAGCACACGCACGATGACTAACAACAGTCTATAACTAGGGTTCCAGGACATCCAACACCCTCAGGCAGGCTTCACGGGCACTGCATAGACATGGTGCATAGGGATACCTGCAGGCAACACACCCATACATAAAAATAAATAAATATATCTTTGAAAATATTCAAGGCTATAAACAGAGGCTGAAGCCAGCCTAAGAAGCTATACCTAAGACCCTCTCTAAAAGAAGGGGAAGGAAGAAAGGAAGAAATAGAAAGGAGGTGGAGGGACATAATTGAGTTACAAAATATTCTCATAATGTTGTAAATAAATTCATGTTGAGCTTCACTAAAGCTATCCTGGAACACATGTGGCCCACAGGCTACATGCTGGACACACCTGTTGGGTCAATCACTCCATATAGCCTCTTGATACTGCTGAGGAAATAATATACATGAGTCTGTTACAGAGTACGGTGTGTGTGTGTGTGTGTGTGTGTGTGTGTGTGTGTGTGTGTGTTGTGCTGCAGGGTCAGAAAGGGCATCAAATCTCCTCAGAGCTGGAGTCACAGGCAGTGTAAAGGACCTGAGGTGGGTGCTGGGAACTGAACTCAGGTCCTCTGCAAGAACAGAATAAGCACTCTTAATTGCTCAGCCATCTCTCGCCCCCAACTTTTTAAATAATATCAGTATGCTCTAAAATAATGATTGAGGAAATAACACAGAAAATATATAAACCAGGCATATAGTCATTTATACCCATTATCTAGCATCATATTATTTCTGTTTGCATGTTCGGCTGGCTACCAGCACTCTATATGTGCTTATGTCAGCATCCCCCAAAAACACGTGAGGGATACTTGCCTATGGGATGCCAGAACTATGACATCACTGGGGAGATCAAAATGTTTACTCTGCATCATAATCATATAGGACCACTGCCACATATGCAGTCTTTGTGAACTAAAACATTTCCAAGCAGCACACAGCTCTAATTATAATTCATCTGTTTTATTCACTAGATATCCCTGATCACTAGTGGGATTTGGAGCCCTTAGAGACATTAATTCTATCTTCAGAGGAATAAATACACTGAAAAAAACATGAAGAAATATTGTTAGACCCCCTTCCTGGTCTAAGCCAGATTCCAACTGGGACTCCGTGCATACCAAGAGCTCAGAGCTCAGCTCCTGTTAAATAGTTATCCAAGGCAAATTGAAGAACATACTAAAAGGTGTAATACAGAAGGGAGTAGATGACCTAAGGTGACCCTATCAGTCCTGGAGATAATAGTGACTCCTGGGTTACTGAATCTGAAAGTCCGTCTGACAGAGTAGGGATAACCACAGCCTGATAACCCTTCCAGCAAATGACGGGCCTCTTGGTCAATGGGAGATCCCTGCCTGGAGCTCATGTCCCATCAAGAAGTTCAAAGCACTGAGTAATTTATGGAGAGAATTCAGAGACAATTTGCAGGGCGAGCAAGGAAGAATCCCTTTCCCCACATCTGAAATCCTAAAATGGGAGAGATTACCTTATCTGCCACACAGTTAAAACCTAATCTTTCATGCCCGGGGAATAATAAAATTAAGCAATGACTAACTCCACGTCTACCATTTACAAGCTGTGTTCATATCTATTATCTCTTTCAAATCCACATGACCATTCATGGCCAGAATTTGATAATCTTTAAAGGAGACTGACACTAGGAAGTCACTTGATCAAGGAGTTTGACCTGGGATCCACTTGGCTGGCTTTTAGCTGTGGGCCTTGGTGAAGGTACTGATTCCCCAAAAGTGGTGGGATATTCCAATGGGTTGTGTATTTGTAGCCTCTCCCTAACTCTAGGGCTACTTTATACCTCTCTTGATCAGGATGGAATACGTATGTATGTATGTATGTATGTATGTATGTATCTTTACCTAAGTTCTATTGCTGGAGGCCACACCCAGTGGATTCTTCCTTTCTTTGGCTGACACAAAAACTTTGGGTTTAATGCCAGTTTTTAACCATTGTTTCTTTGTTGGTGATGATGATTTTAAATTAAAGGCCAAGGCCAGGGATGTTGCTAAGTTAGTCAAAGGCTTGCCTACCATGCACAAACTTCTGGATTTGATCCCCAGAAATGCATACAAACCAGGCATAGTGGCACATCTGTAATCCCATCCCTTAGGAGGTAGAAGAGGCCAGAGTGTCTAAAGTCTATAGGGAAATTCAAGGCCGGCTGCTACGTGAGACCCTGCCTTAAAAGAAATAAAAATTATAAGTTAAAGGTGATTGAAGGTAGGAAATCAATGACCAGAGACAATGCTCAGAAACTGGTAAGGGTACAGGAAACTGAAAAAAAAATCAAGGAAATTGTTTCACATGAACAAAGGAACGAATTCAGTCCAAGTAAGCAGTCCTGTTTGGTTTTCATTTTAGAAATTCCCTTGTTCCGCTTATTGCCCTTAACCAGTGATGTGGTTATGGGCTCTCCTAGAATAAAACCAAGATCTAATTATGACAGACTCACAGCATGTATGGACCCCAACAGTCTGCATACTGTGCGACCACAAAGGGGAGCCTAAATGGCATCTGTCTACTTACAACCCCAACAAAGAGAAAAATGGGGCTCAGGGAGGGAAAATGACCCGATCTATGTCCCACCACTACACCTGGGATCTTAAATGACCCATAAAGGTCGTATGTTGTAGGGTGTTTCCAGAAGGAAAAGCTCTACCAGACAGAGCCTTTAAGTCTTGAGGTCAAGGGAATCATGGGACTCTGACACCCCTTCTTTCTCATGCCTCGGGTATGAGGTGAGCAGCTTTGCTCCATGTAGGCTCCCTGATATGATGGCCTGCTTCACCATGGGCCCAAAGTAACCATAGGCCCAAAGCAATGGAATCCTCAAAATTGTGAGCCACAGTAACTAATTTTCTTTCTAAGTTGATGATACCTAAGTATTTGTTGCAGTGTAAGTATTTGTTACAGTACCAGGAATGAGACACAAGCTTCACATCAGAAATGAGGCTGTGGAGGTACTCCAGTAGGGGGCGAGGGGACTGCTGGTAACTGGTGTGTGGACCTGAGTGTCTACCCACCCTTTAGGTTGGACAAACCCCTAAAATGCCACATTTCAAGACTGGTTGTCCAAAGGGCCTGGCGCACTCTGTCATTGTCTTACTCCTGCTCTAGAAAAGCAAACACTGTCGATGAGCATGTGCTGGATGATGGAGTCAGAGGCAGATTTGGACCTGCTCACTATTGGTCCCCCTTCTCCTAGCTGGAGATACATACTCCTCAAAATGTTGAGACAAAAACTGTCATCGTGGGATGCCTAATACCCAAATCTTTGCCTCAGGCTGGACATCACCTCTGAGTTTCATACTGCAAAACCGACTGCCTTGAGAACTTCACATCAACTACATGTCCAAAGTGGAAATCTAACCATGTTCTGAGGTGTTGGAGGATACTTTGTGAAAGAATGATGCTAATGGGGGTAGACCAGATATACATATTTGAACTGTTCACCCTGTTTTATGGCAGTGCCATTGACCAAGACTAGTCAGATTAGGAGGTTTAGGAAGGGAGTTAGAACCAGATGTGTTGGTACATGCCTGGACCCAACACTCAGGAGACTGAAAGCAGGAGGATCACCATGAATTTGAAGCTCTAAGTCCATGAGGAGTTCAAGGTCAGTTCAGGCTACAATGTGAGATTCGGTTTAAAGTAAGCAAATGAAAAAAAAAAAAAATAGTTAGACATCTGTGCTGGTGACTGATAATGATGATAATGATAGATATTAATTACCTGTCTGTGCTAAATACTGTCCAGTTACTTTATTTGTATCCTATTATTTAAACTTCATCGAGGATCCTGTGTGATAATTACTATCACTGTGAGAGTGCTGACAGTAATTGGGTAACATATCCAAGGACTTCTAAACACTTGCAAAATCAAGACTCAAAATCAGTATTTGAAACCAATGTTCAGTCCATTGTTACCTACTGCATCCTACCAGTATTTGCCAAATCATACCAAAGAAATATGGATCCCTGTATTAGAGGTCTCTAGAGGAACAGAGACAATAAAACCATGTCTGTCACAGTCTACATGTCAGTCCTCTCTGGAAGCACACACACACACAGGGAGGGTGTTTTACCCATCAAAGCATCTATTAACCCAATCAGGTGGTCTACCATCAACAAGTTGTGCATGTCTGGCTGCCTCTCTGTATTTTAAGAGTATCTTCTATGTTTGATTCTAATTTCCACTATATATCCAAACTCATGTTTAACATACAGTGGCCACTCATAAACATGTGAAACCAAGAGCAATTGAGTGACTAACTATGAAGGAAGCTGTGTTTTTTCTCCCTCACATCAGACCCAAGTAACATTCCTTAGATTATTTTAGCAAGCATTGGTTAATCCCAGTTTCAACCTAAGGAGACCTTTTTGAAGACCAGGTAACACTGGAGCTGCTAAATACATAGACTTTGAAGTCAGGACTAGCTTTGTTCTACTCAGCCCAGCTGTGGGACTGATAATATTAAAACAACCTAAGCTCTAAAACCCTGACTCCAGCACAAACCTGTTATTAATAATGTTGCTTCTCTGAAGAGCACTCAAGCTGTCCCCCCACCCAGATGGAGGAAGTGAAAACTATCACCCAGAGAATACCGAGCATCTCTTGGGAGGCCTGTGGGCATCGGCAGGAAGGCACTTCTGGGAAACACCCCTAAGAGGAACAGGTCCCATGAAGGCACAACCATCAGGGGTCAGCGCATACTGATAGTAAAAACTCACACAAAAGTTGAAAAGTTGTTAGAGCCATTTGTTCCAGTCACTGATTTCACCATTAAAGAACCCAAGGTCTAGACAAGGGTAGGAACAAACAGGCTGGCATGAAAGCTGGTGCCAGGTTCTAGTGACATTAAAGATTACTGTACAATTGCTTCCTTGTGTTGTTTTGCAGGAAGGGATATAATATGACATGGGGTTGCTATGCAGCCCAGGCTGGCCTTGAACTCATGAGCCTCCTGCCTCCCCCACCTACCAGCTTCTGGGTGGCAAACGCAAGGACCTGAGTTCGATCCTCAGCAGCCATGTGATGCCTTGTTTATAACACAAGAACTGGGAAGCAGATCAGGAAGGTCCCTGGAACCTCACTCATCAGCCGACGTCGCTGAATAATCAAGTTCCAGGTCCTTGTGGGAGACCTTACCTCCAAATAACAATGTGGTACCCTGAAGAATAGGATCTGGGGTTGGCCTGGCCTATGTATCACATGTGTAAGGACGCTCATCCATACACACACAAACACATAATGCATACAGTAAATGAATGGTTTGGTATGATTATCTCTTTTGCCCCTAAGTGCAGCATTTCTTCAAATAAGGAGGCCTACAGACTCCACTATCCTGCAAATGCCAGAGAGATCCTTCTTTGGTGTTAGATACCCCCAAGAGAGACATGAAAGTCATCTGTAGCTTTGTACAACCCAATTTCCTCCATGCCCACAGGCTCAGCTGCCTCCTCGCCAGGACAGACTGTAAGCTGGCTCTCCAGGGCTTGCTGCCATTGCCTACTTAGACAGTTTGAGATGTGGCCTTCACAGTGGCTAAGAGGTCCAGCACCACCACTGAATCAGGTCAACACAGTATGCAGAATGAGTTCAGGTTTGGAATGAGAGAGGCAGTCCATTTGGACAACAGCCATAATCTCATCCATCCTTCCATTCAGACAGTAGCAGGACCTATGCCATGCTATCTCATCTCTGCAGGGCCCTTAGGCCAAGGCAGGAGGTGCATACTGTCCACAAATTAAAAACTCTTGCTTTCCTAGCTGTGTTCACAGGCAAACTCAATAAAAGAGCCGTCATTACCTTGGCAGGTACCATACATGAATCACTATGCACACTTGAAAATTCCTCCTCATAAAGGCAAGGAAGGGCTGCTACTGCCTACAAATCAGGAAACTGAGGCACCCAGCACAGACTGAATGGGACAGAGTGAGAAGGCAGATGTCAGATTCTCCTGGGTATTCTAGCTTCACAGTCAGGAACCTCCCTGCCCTCTATCACGCAGTAAGGTTATACTCTCTCCTCCAAAGAGGTTATCACGTCAACAAAGACAGAAAAGAAATGAAAGAACCTGGTGTAATGTCAGGGACATATGGGTAGTGGACTTCCTGTCACCTGGGAGGGATGAGAAAACAAACAAATAATAAATAATGAGACAGGGCCAGGCTTCGGGGCTTATTCTAATCAAGTGTCCTCTGTCTTAAGCCAAGCCATTGAAGACCGCGTATGGAAGTATTCATTCACTTTTGATGGTGTGCTCATGATTGTTAAAATGCCAGGCCTTCCCCCTTTCTCTAACTCTCATGCATTAGTGTACAAATACACACACACACACACACACACACACACAGTACAAACACTATTGCTTTTGCACCACTTTCCACATCTCTGCATTTGGTATTCATAGTAACAACTAAAATATAACATGGATTCTGTCTCTTCACACACCCCATCTTTATAGTCAAGGTCAATTACCTCATTTAAAAGTATTTAAAAGTTTCCAAGTAGCCCAAAATTATCCTTATAGAAAATCAGTTATCACATTTCACATATTATACCAAGTTACAATAGAGTAAAATTGTTCTAGGGAAGTTGATACAGAAACTGTCATTTGAGATTATGTAGCATGTTTCTTCCTCTCTCCCAATTAGCAGCAGAAAACACTAAACCTGTACCCATTGATGTCTAAAATTGGAAGAAGTGTTGAGCATAAACCACAGAGCTAGCAAAAAGGACAGAATTAAAACTGCCATCTCCATTCCTAGTAGTCTAATTCAACATCCAACTACTAAGTATCAACTAAGACCAGTTTTGCATCTGTAAACATGCACACTGAGTATGTCTTTGTGAGCTCTTGGTCCAACTTAAGAGCTTTACCAATGGGAAGGACAAATACAATGAGTCCAGGACTTAGAAAAAGAAGAACCAACATGTTGCTTGTAAGGAGGATGACATGGTTACAAATTGAGACCTGAAATAGCTTGATATAGACTGAGAATGCCATGTGATTCAAGGCTACTGTAACAAAAAAGATCATGAGCCTGGGAATGATAAGAAAGTAAAAACTATAGTACAAGTCAATGGCATACAATGGAGGGGTGTTTTGACCCTTAAGACCTAGACTCTACCTCCAAGACCACTGGGAATCATTGAGATTAATTTGATGATGTAGAGGACCTTCATATAGAAGCATTGGAAGACAGATGTGAATCCATGGGTAAGCTCTATGCAGTCTTATGAGGGATATATTGAAATTCATACAAAACTCTTCAAGGTCTGGTGTTCAATTGGGATCCCTTCAATAATGAAGGATTAGAGACAGGATGGAATTAAACCAGGGAACTTCTCAAAGAGTAAAATTGATGAGATTTGGTGATTGTTATGGATGGTAAATGGAGGAGAATCTTATCAAGAAAAATCTATATGCTCTTTCTGTTAATAACCTTGATTAACCTCAATGTATTCCACATCCTGATACAAATCTATGTATATTTACCATTCTGGGCTTCCTGAAGACCTTAGACTTGGGCAGAAATAATATTCATGAACCAATCAAAGGGCTACATCCAGTCCTGCTTCCAATAGGCAAAGTTCCTTCAGTATTGTAATTTACTTTTTGACCTTGGCTCCTCTTCTGAGATTGAGATTGTCTTTGGATTCCATCTGCAGTGTCTTCTAGTGCCTTCTCTCTATACTTCTTCAAACAGTAAAAGTCATTAATTAATTTGTTTATTCATACCTGAGTATCCCTAGACACCACTCCTGGAAACCCAAAATTGAAAAGAGCTGACTCCAGCTCTCAAGGTAAAGGATGGGTTGTGAAGATACACTTAAATAACATCACCATTGCAATATGGGCTATGGGATCAGCAGACTGTTCAAGAGGACTCTTTGGGACTCTTTGCTCAGGTTAGCAATGAGTGGATCAGTAATTAGCTTCATTGAATGTTATAAATAGGTAGGTAAATAGATAGATTATGGATGGATGGATGGATGGACGGACTAAATGATATTGAAGGGTGAATAGTTACTTTAGCAAAAAGGGCAAGATATTCTAGACTACTGTCAAAATGAGTGAGCAAAATTCAGAAGAAGAGCAAGACATGAGGTCCAACTTGAGGAATGAAAAATAAGAATTGCATGTGGTATACAGTTTAAATGAAATTTTCCCATCTGGGCTGTCTGCCTCCCACCCCAGAACCATGGAGTTTTGAGAAACAACAAAACTAAAACCACACGAAACTCCCTTCCCTTTTGGAGAAGTTCCCTTTTGAGTTGTTGGTTAAGGCTGTCCAAGAGAGACCTTACAAATATTATAGGTTATGTGGCTACTTCCCTTGCTTCCTCCCAGGAAGCCAGGAGGTAGCCCCTATTGGTGAAGACTCCTACACTTAGGACACACAACCAAGAGAACCTAGGCTGGAGGTGACCTAAGCCTCCTCCCTGAGGACTAACTTACACAGTAACAGAAGACACCATGCAAGCTTCCAAGGGAGGGAAGCAAACAATAGTCCTAGCCAGCTATGAACAGCAACAACAATCAGTATGACACCGACCATAAGGGGTACAACAGAGACACATATGATGGTCACCACAGCTGTTTTAATTGGACTTAAGGCCATCTCAACAAAGGAAACCATTCCTAGTATTGAAACCTAGCCAACCACCCAGGGCTGGTGAAGTTATGTATCTTGGAGGAGAATTTACAACCATCACTTTACTAAACTAGCACAATTTCTAACTATCATTCTAAATATGAATCCTTAAAACTCACCATCCTCAGAGAAACTTTTCTTTGCAATAGAGACCATTTGCAGAAGAAAGCCAGAACTGACCAAAGACAAGAACAAGAAACCAAAGTGGTGGCCAGTTCTAACTGGTACATCTATACCACTTTCTTCTTATAACTAAAACTAAGCTTGGGATCACAGAGGAAGAAGGGACAGAAGGACTAAGAGCCTGAGGAATAGAGAGAAGCATGTGTGAGATTGTGTCTCTGAGAAATGGCTAGAGAGGCTGCATCTATAGATTATTATCAACATAGCTGCCTAGCCAAAAGATCTAGACAACAACATGCTAATAAGAAGGGAAAGCTTGTGTGGCTTAGACTCTAGACAAAGAACTGGACAACTAGGGAATGATAAAGAGGGGAAGAACTGGTCTTCTCCATGGAAAAGCCTCAGTTGGTTATTGGAGTACCAAGTGGTCATCCATGAATCATATAGATGCAGGCAACATATAGTTTAAGCAGATGTGTTAGAAATAATATATATATATATATATACACACAAATATATAACAACAGGTAAAGCAAAAAGGATCACACAAATTTGAGAGAGCAAAAGGGTATACATAGAAGGACTTAGAGAAGAAAAGTAAAGGAAGAAAATATTGTAATTATATATTACATCATTTTCAAAAGATTAAAAATGACTATATAAAAAAGCATGTGGGAGTGTGTTGTGAATATCACAGTAGGTTTATCATCATCATCATCATTGTACCACTGTGATCATAGATGCAACCTGTGAATCACACCATGAGCAGGGTACACTGTATGTTCTTAATGACCACATTGTTTGGATTTTTAGTTTGCAATTCTGTTCTTTAGTTTCGTGATAGATTACAGAGGACTGTCTTCACTCTTATTTTTTTTGTTTGTTTTCCACAACTTTCCTTTTGAAAAGAATACCCAGAGTGTATACAATTAAGATGAATCATTCATTATGTCTTTTGAGTATCAACCAATTATGTACAGCAAGAGCAAAAAGAAAGAAAAAAAGACATCATTACCCACATTTTTCTAGATAAAGATGGTGAAACAAAATGATTGACTGGCATGGGAAAAAATATTTAAAGTTCCTTCTCTCTGTAGCTCCATTTGCTCTTTTCCAGACCCATGTAGACCTGTGACTGAAGTATCATGGGACCACATGCACCCTTCTCATAGTCTCTAGGACACTCTTCCACAGTTAAGGTGTTGCACATGCATTATCTTGTAACTAACTCTCATTATTTAACCATCTAGACAATTGTTAAGCCATCTCAACCACTTGACAGAAGACAAGATTAGTCTGTGTTGGTGAGGTGAGTATTTGTCCTACAGACAGAAAAATCTTCGAAATGAACAGTGTCAGATTTACTCAGGGAAGTGCATTATACACAATCTGTAATATTTTTTCTTTCTACCTTAGCCAATGCTAGCTTAGATTTTGGAATCCAACTTATCTAAGGCTTAATCCATTCAGTAGGGTACAAGGGGCAAGAAGACTGATTAGAGTCTTTCTTGGCTTCACCTTTCTACATCCCAAGGCAAAACTTTCCCATGGGTGTGTCTGGGAGGTTTATACCTTGTTTGAATTGCTCATGCTCGTCATTGCAGCCCTAGGACTGTTTGCTAAATTCCATAAGCTTAGCTAGGCTTAACTTCTTATCAAAAAAAAAAAAAAAAAAGGAAGAAGTTGGAACTCATCCCCACGCCAACATGATGCTGCCCGACTGGTATTAGCTGGATAAACATCAGTTCACATAAACATAGCAGAGGCTTGTTTTATATTTGACTAATAGGAAACTAATTGTGAATACATTCAGGGAGTTTTGGGAGCATTCCTTTACTCTTTCCTTCTTCCTTTGCCCTCCTTTCTCATTTATGAGTTGGAGATAAAAGTCTCTCTCTTGTGTTCTTCATGGAGTGTTCTGTCATAATTTTGCAGAAGTTCTTGTGACGTTCTTAAGTCTAGATGACCTAAAGAATGCCTGGCACTATCAAAGGAACCACAAGCCTATTTCTCACTCTCCCAGGTGTACTACAGAGAAGCGTATCTCGCATCATTTCAGTTCAGATAAGAGAAACCAGGAAGCTAGGGGGTTTTAAGTGACTTTTCCAGATTCTCAAGATAGTCTGGGTTGGAGTAAGGATTAGAAGCCAGGTTGGTCTAACTCCAAAGCCCATATTCTTTCCACTTTGGTATCTGATCCCATTGGCTCTGGAGGTTACAACCCCAGCCTGTGAAGCCAAGACACCTGTGTCCCATTCACTTACTGACTCCTGGAGTGTTACTAGAGGAGGCGTAGGTATCCTTGTGTTCCTTGGTTCCTCTGCTTGTGAAGGAAGCTACTAGTGTTTGTTCTTGCTTTATAAGTCTCTTTGCCTCGCTGATTTCCAGTTCCTCAACTCAAAAAATTAGAAGAATTAAGCTGATCATGATAGTACATGTCTATAATCTCAGCACCCAAGAGGATCAAGCCAGAGGATTCACACAGATCGAACCAACCTGAGCTACATAGAAGTTATCCAGACTAACTAAAGCTACACTAGCAAGACTGTCTCAAAAGGAGGAAGAGGGAGAGGGAGGAGATATCATCGGTGCCAAAGTGGAGGAACTAATTGTGCTCTAAGCTGAGATCTATGGTCCTCTTTACTTTAGGCTCCTTGTCTTACCTCCTCTAAGGAGCTCTCAAGGTCATTAACATCAGATGTTTTGAGTCTTTGATAAGTATAGAACAAAGCTATCACCCACTTCATTTGTTGAAGCAACAAGGTCTCATGTATGCTGACTGGCTTTTGAACTCACTATGTAGTTGATGGCCTACCATTGATCCTCTAGCCTCCACACCTCCACAGTTCTGGGATCACAGGACCTGCCACCCTGTCCAGTTTCCTTTCAGTGTGGGTAATCAAAATCAGGGTGCCATCCATGCTCACAAATACTCTATCAGCAGAGCTACATTCGAGCCCGAATCAATGTATTTTAACCTTTTACCTTGTACAACTATTTTGCTACTGTGACATCTAAGCTCATTAGAACAAATAACAACAACCATCAACCATAACCCATCACTTCTTGGAATACTACACATCACCTGAAACTACCACAAACTACTACACAAGCAGATTTACCATTTGTTTATAGAAGAGAAAACCAAGACTCATAGGTGGTATTTTGCCAGATATCACCTGATTTACATAGAAAATACTTGAAATGTGTATGGGGTAGAACTTTGGAGGGCAGTGAGTGCAAGAGGATGGACAGATGAAGTGTGTTCACAAACCTGTCGATGGAGATGAAGACCAGGCTTTTGGCTCCTATACTTCCTAAAGAATCTAGAATGAAATCCATTTATAATAATATCCAACTGAACTTGGTGGAAAACTGTGGCTGAGCATCAGATATAACTTCAGTGGTCTCTATCCAAGACACATCTAAGCAATAAGGAGAAACACCCAGGGCAGTTTTGAAACTTGCTATTTCTAAGTGTTGAGACCAAATGCTAACATTTCAGTGAGTTGTGGGTCCTGCAGAGTGGCAGCTTGGAGTTTCATCTCTTGGAACTTATTTGATCCTTCGATAATCTCAGGGAGCAAGTAGAAAGTCCTTTTCAATTGCAAAACCTTACATTAGTTGCTGGTACTCATAAAAACCGCCTTCTGGAATAACTACCCTTGCTTCCCACAATCTTCTTTTCCATAAGCCATGTTATTAAAATTATTTGAATATCACAAAATAAAATCCTCGCTGTTCAAAAGCTCTTTTTTAGCACTCTCAAAAAAAAAAAAAAAAAAAAAAAAAAAAAACTTTCCCTTCTCTGACTTTTGGCACCCCAAAGTGGTGTTGACCAGACAAAGGGAAAGGCAGGCTCTAATTCTTAGTTCATCCAAGGGGTTGGAAAGTCCTCAGGTCCAGTCAGAGCCCTTTGCCTCCCACTTTCAGAAGAGGAAACTACAAGCAAAGAGAGCTTGTCAAGGTGTTTAAGACTGTAATTTAACAGAGGTGACAAGACACAAAGACTACAACCGATAGCCCAGAGTGAGTACAAGTCTCCAAGGTGAATAGAGGAAGCACAACTGTCTCTGAAAGGTTAGCCTCCCTGGGGAAGGTGTCTGCAAAGAAACTGGACTCAAGCCTTACAATAGCTTTTCCTTTCTACTTGGGACAGAACTGGAGGCTTTGCCCTGCAATAAACACTGAGGAGCCCTGCCCAACTCTTACTATGTTTTACTTTGAGAAAGGGGGTCTCACTCAGTTACACAAGCTGGCCTGGATCTCATTCTGGATCCCAAAAGGCACTGAACTTAACCCTCCTGTTTCAACTTCCCCAAGAAGCTAAGGTGACAGGCCTGTGCCACCGGGCCTGACTTCAACCACAGCTTTGACTGTGGTTCTGAAATCCCGTTGCTTCGTGGTAATAGAATCTGTACCCAGATTCCTCTACCATGCATGTGAAGCCAGGGTCCCCAGGCTTTGCTCTGACTCTAGACCATCCACTTCCTATTTTAAGCATCAATTATCAGCAGAAGAGAAACTCACAGTCCTGGTTCTTATTGGGATTATTGTAATTATCGTTGTCACCATGGCACTTCTCCCAAACATGCTGTGGGACACTAACAGTGTCACAACCATCTGAAAGTTCTCCCAGCAGCAATAAATATACTGTTTTGTCTATTTTTGATAATCTGCATTGTGTGTGTGTGTGTGTGTGTGTGTGAGAGAGAGAGAGAGAGAGAGAGAGAGAGAGAACACGCGTGCACATGTTATAGCATGCATGTGGAGGACAAAAAGAAACTTTCAGGCGTCAATTTTCTCTTTCCACCATGTGAGTCCCAGGGATTGAACTCAGGTCACTGTTAGGCTCAGTACCAAGCACCTTTACCCTATGAGCCATCTTGCTGGCTGTGTGCCTGTTTATTTGTGAGGGGTGATATTATTGGCGCTGTGGCAGCTACTGAAGATGTCTCCTGAATCACCAAAAGCTTCCTGTGACTCCTTAACAAACCAAACCCATCCCTAGCATGGATCAGCCCCAAAGAGTTCTCCCCACACAAATCCCCAAGACAGGTTTCTGGCACTTACTGTGATTGGTATACCAGGCCGGATAACTCTCTGTAGAAACACAAACCCAGCTCACCTGCACCTTAGGGATGCCAGGCAACCTAGCCAACCTTGAATCCTGGCTGCCAATGATCATTCTTCAGCTCTCAGATCACAAAGTCTCTGGACACTGGCTGAAAAACAACAGAGAAATGATCCATGACACCACATCCTAGAGGTCATGCCACATCACGGAGAAATACACCTCAACCCGGAGTAGGAAGGAACATGTCTAAGGTCTGAGGGTCTGAGGAATGGGAATCCCAGGATCATTTTCTAGAATCGCAGGGCTCTCCACTGTGGCCAGGTCCAGAGGGAGAGAGTCGCACCTCTCCAGGTCTCTACCTCCAATGACCATGGTCCATTGGAGTACCAGCTCCTCTCCCTCTTCTGCCCTCATCCCCAGCCACTCTCTTTGTGTTGGGGAGAAGTCCTGCAAGGGATGCTCAGATAGAAACAAGACAATGCCTGCAAGAAGAGTGGTACCATGACAGGCTTAGCCCTGCCCCAAATGTCAAATTTCAGGAAGATGTGTTCACTGCACTGTTGCTAAGAAACAACTGACAGGGAGTGAAGTACGGGCGGGAAAGACCAAAGTGAGATTCCAGTGTTGCCCTGCAAGAAGGTCTTATCAAGCTCTGAGCCACCAGAGGAGAGATCTGGGATGGGACGAGCCCAGAGGAAAGTATTCTAGGTCACTCCTTGGCCCCCATCCCTCCAGATCCCCCACACCCCTGCACACATCTGGGAATGGCTCTTCGGATGTACCCAAAATAACCCCTCCTCCTCCTCCTCTTGGAGCTTTGGTTCCATTTGCCTGGCTGTCCCCTGCAGCAGAGGCTGTGCAGCCTAGTGCACAGGTTAGGGCGTGTAACATTTTGTCTGAATAGGCTCCTATGTTCCCATAATTTATAGTGGTAAGTAATCTTATTTGCAAAGCAAGCCCTTACAGTTATAAAAAAAAAACAAGTTAATTGACTTGCATAAAAATCAAACATGTAAAAGTTTTCCATCTTAACACAAACAGGACACTGAGACCATTTGTACAATAGCTATGATGCAGTGTGGCCCTCGTCTGGCTTACCTGGACCCGGCCTCTTTCATAACCCAAAATGGAATCTTAAACCCTGACAAGGCCACATACCGATGAGAGTTACTGAATTTAGAGTCAGTCACTCAACTAATTATACGACGTTTTATTTTTTTCCTTGTGTCAATAAACAAACTTGGGTCTGACTTCTGACACGGAGTCCTCGAAGCCAATTAAGGCGTTCCCAATATATTACAGAGTCTACAAACAAGGATGGCTTTTCTTGGAAGAGTGAACAGCAAGTGAACTCTTTAATGAGTGTGAAAATATGAGTTTCTTAATCGCTGGCAACTTGGACGGAGTTCTGTCTGAGACAGAGAAATCTCTAACTCCAGACTGGGGAATGAACAGGGTCCAGGTTCTTGATGGGGGTTTTGCGATGTCATCCTCTGGTAAAAATGCTCAGAAGACAGCATGTGGCAGTGACAAGCCAGCGCTAATGGCCCAGCATCTGCTCCAGAGAATCTTTGTGGTGGCCCAAGTTTTCTGCAGAAAGCAGGGAGACCTCCACCTTAGTGCAATGAGGGACATAACAAATTGTACACACACACACACACACACACACACACACACACATACTACGTCCCATAGAGGGCTGTCAGCAACAACATCCAATTCTTTGTTTATTTGTTTACATTGTATGTGCATATATTTCCAATTTGGGGTTTCATAGTGTTAACCCTTTTCCCCCACCCCCACTAACCAAAGCCCAATTCACAGGGAAGGAGAAGAGGAGTAAATACTTATTAACCTCCATTATGTGCTAATTGTCTTCGTTCCCTGTGCTTTATCTCCTCTGGTAAACTGCCTGCAAGATATCATTGTTCCTGGTGAGGACATAGATGACAGGAAAGGGGTGTGATTTTGGTCAAAGTCACACAGTAGACCAGTGGCAGAGCCAAGATCAGGTTCGGTTCACTCAGTGCTCTTACTTACTGTACACTGGTCTGGGCAGAGCAGACATGTACAAGCCAACACTGCCACCATCTGATGCATCCTCCCTTGTAGAAAATGGTTCCACCTGCCTGTCAATATCCTTTGATCCCCTACTATGTGCTTTGTAACAAGGAGGGGCTATGGCCAGTGAATGCAGTGGTGTCATAAGAAACCTAATGAACATGCTCTGGGAGGGCCGCTTCACAGTGGAAGGACTTTGAACCCAGCCAGACTATAAGGGACCGGGTTGGAAGGATGGGGGTTGGGGTGGGTGTCACTTCCAGAGTGAGCAGCCTTTACACCTAGGGGAAAAATGGCATCCATCCAGATACCGCAGTGGTCCATAGGGGCAAAGCCGGGTTTAAGGAGAGAAGGGCAGGTGGGAAGATGTAGACATTCACTATTCTCTGAACCACACTGTCCTTGCTATGTCAGACAGTTGACAACAGCCAAGCCTCAGGGAAGCAGATGCAGTGGCCCTGGTGTAACACAGTATGGGTGAAGGGCTAGGGCTGTTCGACCTGCCCCTGTCCACCTGCTGGATTCCTGTGACTCTAGGTAAGACTTAACTTCAGCATGTCTCAGCTTCAACCCTGCAAAATAGGGTAAATTTTTCGAGAGATCTAGGTGGGTAGGTGTTTGCCCAACCCAAGACTAGAGATAGATCACCAGCACCCATGATCCAAAAATCACACAAGCAAAAAACTGGGCATGGTGGCACACACTTGTAATCCCAGTGCCAGGAAGCAGAGATAGGCAGATTATCTTTGGGGCTTACTGGCCAGCCAGTCTAACTGAATCATAGAAAATCTCATTCCCCCAGAAGACCCTGAAGAATGACCCCAGAGGTTGTCCCCTGGACTCCAGCACACACACACACACACCATACACACATACACACACACACACACACACACACACACACACACACACACACGTGCACACATCCTATAGCTTATTCATATAAAAGTCTTGGATTAGAACCTGGCATGTGGAAAGGGCCTAATAATGTGAGGTGTCAAAAGTCACTCACTGGGAGTCCTCTATCTGTCAGGCTCTGTCGTCTTGGACAAGTTTCTAAGCCTCTTGAAAAGCATCCATCTCTGGGCAGGTGGCACCTAATAGGTACTCATGGGACAAAAAGAAGCTCTTAGTGCTCTTGTTTCAATGTCATTGTCGTCATTGTCGCTGTCCCTGAAATGAGAGCTTGCCCTCCTGGTGGAGTGAGAGCAGCAGCCACTGGCTCACACCACAACCTGTCCAGGCAAGCTAACTGCCACCCAGCAGGACAGGAAGACAAATGGACCTGCCACCTACCCAGAACGCGTGCACACCAGGGGCACGCTAGCCCAACTACGTTAGCACAACAGGGCTCCCTTTCTGCTCAAGCTGCTTCAAAGTGTACCATGTGCTTTGCTCAGAGTGGAGGTCCCCGTTTATGTTTGGAAAATGCATTCAGGCCAGTTCCCCGAAGCACTTATAGAGCTCTTATTTGTTGCTACTTTATAAACTCACTGCCCCAAAGAGTGAGGGTTGATAGTCGCCTGGCACCTGGGTGGCCCTTACTGCAAATGCCTTTCCGAGAATGGCTTGGGAGCTGGACTCCCAGGAGTCCCAGGCCCCTCACTCCGGCCCAAGTCCAGCTCCAGAGAGTCCTGGAGGACTCCACCACCTTAATTCCCAGCTTTTGGATAGCAGCTGTTGTGTAAATACACACACACACACACACAAGGCCCTTCATCAGCTCAAGGCCAGGGCAGCATCTACCCTCCCTTCCCCCAGACATACCAGACCCCAGCTCTAAGGATAACCCCAAGCCCACATATAGAAAAAGGGATCCTGCTCAGGTCTTGCTGAGCCCACTTGCTTCAATATCATGTGTCAAAAATAAGGCAATCTTGGGTTTATACCCACAGCCCACTCCCTACCCAGTGTCCACAGCTATGTTCCACCTCCCCTGAGCTCTGGTTTCTCCTTATAACATTTACCTTATCGCTCTCATTTCTCAGCAGCATGGAAGATAAACCCTGTGATTGCCTTGCTACTCCTCTGAGGAAGCAAGAAAATCTATGGTGCTAAATTTGCTAGCCTCAAGAGTGGAGGATGGTGCCCTCAAGGAAGTGCTCCTGAGTTAAGGTGAAACTTCCCACCTAGATGAAATTCAGACTTTATTAATGACGCTTTCCATTTACACTGTCAGGACACAGCCCCCATACTCCAGATCCTGTTGTAGGCAACTGGTCTGCTGGACCTGTAATGGGGGCCACACCCCTTTGGGTGTGATTTCAGGCCAATGGAAGCTGAGAGGCTTAGGCATGGCTTTCCTTAGCCTGCTCTTTCTGGTGGGTCAGCAGATCTGGTAGGAAAGAGCAGAAACCTCGCGGGTGCTGTATTTTTCTGTGTAATTGTTCCCCAATAAACACCCAGTTATCATTTGTCTTGGATCTAGTGATATAATTACATCCCCACCTTCAGCCTGTGGTTCCCCAAAGCACATTACAAGCCTTCCCCATCTGATCCTTGAGGGTCTGGATTGCAAGCATCACTGTTTGGATGAGAAGGCAAAGTTATACAGACAACACAGCTAACAGGCTAAGAGTCAGTCAGTCTCTGGCTCCAAATCCCACTTAAAATTAGATGGACAACCATGATTGAACCCCAGTAATACTTTTTTGGAAATTTTGTTAGAAAAATTAAAAGCTGGGCTAGAGAGGTGGCTCAACCGTTAGATCACTTGCTGCTCTTCTAGAGGACTGAGTTCCAATTCCCAGCACCCACATGGCAGTTCACAATTGCCTGTACCTCCAACTTCCAGTGAATCTGATGCTTCTGGCCTTGGCTGGAACCTAAGTTCAAGTACACATACCTACATTCAGATATGCAAACATAAAATAAAAAATTAACAAATAAAAGTTAATTTGAGGGTAAAGAACAGAAATATCTCCAGAAGCACAAATATACTAAGTATATTTAAAATATTTTGTAGAAGCAACTCATTGTTACAGCATCTCCACGCTGTAGAAAAGCAGGTAACCTTGATACCCACATGGCCTTCTGGAGCTCAGCAGGACACAAAAAGACTTTTCTGAGAAAAAGAAGACTGGGAAGTATGAGGACTGGGCCATAGGTAACTCAGGACCCAGGAGGCAGGATCAGGAGTCCCCAGAGGTAAGCAGTTGAGCAGAGCCTGATTCGGTGACTCAGTACATATGGTAAAGAATAGTGGAGGGAAAGACACTTGAAACCAACCTCTGGCCATGACACGCACATGCACACATATGTGCACTCACCACTGCTACACAAATAAAAACACTCATATATATATACATCCACACATACATGCCTTCCTTCCTCCAAATCCCTAAACAGAGTCAGGTCCTGTCCATGCTCCAGACAGTGTCTGTGTGATAATACTGAGTGCACTGTTAGAATTATTTTCTCCTCATGATGCTGGGAACCCCCAAAGTTCTATCCATTAGGGTTCTTGGCTTCTAATTTAAGATATTGACATTTAAATAGATTTTGCCAGTAAAGCCTCAGGGAGTCAGGGGCTAGGAAGAGCCAGTTCTCATTCAGTGAGATGGCATAGCTCTAGGTATACCGTAGGAATGCCATAAATGTTAAGCTGGCGACATCTTCACTCCAGGGGAAGGCCTTATTTGTTTGCTAGGACCTGCACTTCTTGAGTATTCCCGACAATTCCCGGGACAGTCTGATTTTCCACTCACCTTAAACTCTCCCTGAACTCTGCGGCCTGCCGATCCCCATAGTCTCCAGCTCTGCCAGGTCTGCTGGAATCTTCATGTTTTCTTTTTATAAACTCAGCTGAAGGGTTTCCATAAGGTCATGCAGCATTTACCTTTCACTCCCCTCGGTTCGTAGACTCGCTGGCTCTATTCACTCATTCAGTCTTTCACACCCATCTGCTCATTATTAACATGGGAGTTAGCTCTTCTGGTCCACCAGAAACAGGGTTCAAATCTTGACAATCTCTGAGACCCTGGGCAGCTGACTTATGTCTTTGTGCCCTCAATTGCTATATCTGCAAAGTGTGGGTTTAACAGTGCCCATGACCACAAAACTATAGAGCCCATTGAGAGAAGCTTGATAAACTTTTTTAAAAATCAAAAAAAAATTTCATGAATCATGAATATTGATGTTTTGTCATTCAACAAACCCATCTCTAGTGCCCTCGAGGACCAGGTACTGTTGATGCTGAGGTGGCTAAGACAAGCTTCCTGCTTCTCAGTGTTCTCAAATCAGTAGGGAGAAGGGGAAAGAGGTGTATAATAGAACAACAGCTATGCAAATGCCACAATGGTGACCTTCCCCAGTGGCTACTAGGTACAAAAGGGAAGGAGTTCCTGTTAGTGAAGATAAGTGAATATGTGTTGCTACAAGTGACAGACCTGGCCCAGAGTATAGCAAGAACAAAGGGACCGGTTAGGAGCAGCTAAGTATTATACTCAAGAGACTCCCAAGTTTGTAGCAGCTGGAGCACGTAGGTAAGGAGAGTGGACAGGTGGCTACTGACAGCTCAGACTTGGAGAGCATGCCGGCCCCTTCACCGACGGTAAAGAAGGGGAGGTTTTCCAGAGCCTGTCATTCTTACAAGCACATTTCAGAACCAGCTGGAGGCTACTGTACTCATCAGGCGAGATGTGACAAACTAAGATAGGAAACAGGAACGGATAAACTTAAAAGATGTCTCAAGCAATGCAGAGACAGTTGGCAAACCTGGTCCTACAAAAGGCCAGCCAAAAACTCTGTTTCAGCCTGGGAAGTTCACACTCTCTACAGCCCTATGTGCATGGGCCTTAGAGTAACCATGACAATCTGTGACAAACAGGCATGGTGATGGAAAGAGGCTGCGGGCAAGTTTGAGCCGGGCCCAGGGGCTGGCCAACTCCTGATATATAAGGTGAAGAGTAATTGACATCCTATCCAGTATTGACAGGGAAACCTCAGGAGGGGGGAAGGAGGCTCAAGGGGTCCCAAAGCCAACAACCTTGCCTGCTTGCCTACTAGCCTACCACTGTCCCCTTTGAGTCACTGCTTCCTCAAAAGCCTGAAACTGAAGGCTGGAGTACAGAAGCTCAATAGTAGAGACATTTATCTAGCATGTACAAAGCCCTGGGTTCCATGACCTAAAACCACAAAAGAAAAACAGAAAGAACCAGAACATCGGCAAACTCTCTATCATACTAGGGGAAGCTGCTGTTCCTGGTGTCCTGGAACACCCATGGAGAGAACCCGGAGCAATTATGAGATTTGACCTACAGTATAAACTTACAGATGGCCTGGATCCCATGTCCAATACAAGCTCCCTGCAGACCAGTAGAGAAAGCCAGTGCAGAAGCCCACCCAGTTGCATCATGCAACAGGAAAGAAACTGACCCAAAGGCAGCCCGCGTGCTGCACCCAGACTGTTTGCATTTGTGAGTAACAGCCTGCTGGAAAGTAGCATGTGCATCTAATTTGGGAGATCACAAGTACCGAAAGCTACTATTTAAAAAATCCTGCGGCTCATTCTGGTGTGAAATTATCACTATTTTATCCCTGTGCATTGCTGGTGGGAAGAGGAGTGGGGCAGGATTTTTGAAGGGTGCTCTCATTACAGCTTACAAAACTTAACACACTCCTTTACCAGCACTGTCACTTCTAGTACTCTGCCCTAGAGCTGTAATTATGTGTGTCCTAGATTATCTCCCTTAGAATTCCATCCCAAGCAACGCATTAAAAGGCAGGGGTCAGCAGCAAACACCTGTAATTCCAGTGCTGGGAAAGCAGAGGAGCAGGAGGATTCCTTAAAGTTTATTGGCCAGTTGGCTCCAGGTTCAGTGAGGAAACCCTGTATAGAAAATTACAGTGGAAAAGAGATGAATAGAGATAAAGGAAGACATCCAATATTTTGTCTCTGGCCTCCATATGTCACACATAAATGCACACATGGCAGGGTGGGGGGGTGATATTTGAGATGGATTTGTGGGAGTTGATTTAAATGGTTCTGAATCATTGTTGTGTTTTTGAAAGTCCAAGTTAGTTATAAGCAACTACACACAAGTCTAAAAAATAATCATATTAGTACACACACGCCTGCTTAGAGTAGGGCCATATCTAAGTGAGACAAAGCCAAGGGGCCCAGAAGCACGTGCTTTCAGGGACTGTCAATCTCAGTTCATGGAGGTGTCCGCTATAGACTACATAGCCTGAAGAGTAGGAGGTTCTTTAAATCTTGGACCCATATGTTTTCTTTGGCTTCCCTGCCCTGGTCCCAGTGCTAATGGGGGAAAAACATAATACACATCTTACACTGAGGAGTAACTAGGGAAGAGAAGACCTGGCACTTTTCATGATATTGGGTGGTCATACATCAGTTTTCACCCAATGGGAGTTGCTCTTTCTCCTACAAATGGAATCGCCAGACTTTTCCCCAAGCAAATCCACATGTCATTTCCAATGCCCTTCCACTGCCCAGTGAAATGGCCACTCTTAGGAGGTGGTCTCTTTCATGGGAAGAGTTCTGCAAATGGGAGTTACAGATCCTGTAAGATAGCATTGTGACACGTTATAAACAAATAATTTCAATTAGTCTGTTTTCCAACCCTACAAGAAAAAGCCTGATGTCATTATGTTCAGAGGAAGAAGTTGTTTGGGCTCTTTGTTTTAAAGATATACCAGTTTATGATCAGTGACCTCATGCTTCAGGGCCTGTGGTGAGGGAAGCCCACTTGGACACAAGGCTCCTGGTGCACTCTCTGGCAATGAAGCAAAAACAAAAAACAATAAACAAAAAAAGTGGGGGGAGTTGGTATCCCACAATCCCCATGGAAGGCATACCTCCAATGATCTACCTCAAAGGTTCTACCAACCCTTGACATACTGAAGACTAAGCCTTTAACTACACATGGGTCTACCGGGACATTCAACACCTAAAATATAGCAGGGACCAGGATCTCTTTGTCCTGTTCCATCTCTAGTATGAGCCTTTTGAGTTCATGGCCACTAGAATGAGCCTCTGCTTTCACCTAAATGGTAAAGAAAGGAAAAACGAAGTGTGGATGTCCTTAGTTACACCACACTAGTTCAAATCCTGTACTAGAACATTCACCCAGTGACTTCCTAGGGCTGACTTGGAAACCATGCCCAATTACCAGAGGCTGTAATACCCCCAAGACTCATTGCCCCCTGACACATCAGGATTCCATTAGTAAAAAAGAGGTGTAAATATTGCAGGTAGGTAAGGAGCTGGACTGGCCACTGTGCCTGTGTGCTTGTCAGGTCACGGCTACTCAAGAGAGGTGTTTGGTCCACTACACAGAGGAACTGAGGTACAAGGACAAATGACTCTCCCAGACTGCATAGCTGTCATGTGATTAAGATGACTTTCCATGTAGGTGTGTCTGCTTCCGATGCCCTTCCAGCAACTGACAGAGAACTTCAATAACATACATGCTTATCTTCTGGTTACTCTTTGAAGAGACTTCCACCAAAGTCTCCTTGGAAGCATCTTACCTCACCTATGGTAAGTCCCACAAGCCTCCCACACAGTAGAGCAGATTTGAGGATAAGTACTTGGCATATCTGGCACGGGTTTTGGCTAGTTTGGAGTCTGCTTTCAGACCCATATGTATGCAATGATCCCACTGGTCTAGTGGCCAGTGAAAAACCCCAGTGAATATGAACTGTCAGGTGTCCTTGGTCTCAGAAGGGAGATTTATTATGACACGTGAACAGAGAAATGCATTTGTCTGTGTTCCTTTACTAGAAAGGAATTGGGGTGTCAGCTTGCAGCTAGAATAGGAAGTGGAATGGAGCAGGAGAGAAGCCTGGTTGCTCTAGTGATGGTGGAGATGTTAGAACATGTCCAGAGCAGCCACCAATCCCCCCTACTTTTGTTGGTAGCATCCCTTAGAAATAGTTCGGTTGATCCTCTCAGTGGTTGCTGGGGAAGGATGCCTCTGAGTGAAGGGACTGAGTCACTTGGCCCTGGTAAAGAGGAAGATGCTATGCGGCTTATAACCCTGTGGTTCTCATCCTTCCTAATGCTGCCCACCCTTTAATACTGTGGTGGTGCCAATCATGAAGTGATTTTTTTGCTACTTCATGACTGTAAGTTGGCTACTGTTTTGAATCATAACATAAATATCTGTACTCTTAGGTGACCTCTGTGAAAGGGTCATTTGTCCCCTCAAGGGTTGAAGACCCACAAATTGGCTGCCTACTATAGCCAAAGAGATACCTACTCTTCCAACATCTTACAGATCTAATGTTCTATGAGCTCCAGGGAGTCATAAAAACACCAATACAAGCCCCCTCCCCCAGTCTATTCACTGAGAGGCCCCTGCCTCCTCCTATCCATCGGAGAATATAGTCCAAAAACACACCAGCCGCAGCAAGTGAATTCACTCTGTCGATGCTGGCTCTCCCCTTAGAACTCCATGAAGGGTGGAGTATCCGAGACTTGGTAAGAGGGGCGTTTCCCCCTCCGCCTCACCTGGGCGAGGTCACTGAGCAGACCCCCTGCCGACATCTCCCAATGCTTTTGTTTGGCTTTATCCTTTCCAAACCCAGTCACCAGCCTTTTCCCTTACAAGTATACCCTGCTGTATTTTAACTTCATGTAGAAAAATGGGTTTATTTAGTTTGGCATCTTAAGGACTGAAAGTTCAAACTTGGGCCAAGTACATTGATTTGGTTTCTGGTTCAGGCCTTGAGGCAGAAGTAAGAAACTGGAGCGGAGGGGACAGTGGGTAAGGTCACATGGTGAGACAGAAGCACAGCATAAGCTACCTTTTGGTTCTTTCGATGGCCCCCTCCTTTCCTCTTAAGGTGACTCATCACTATCTGATGCTTCCAGACAAGGCTGATCACCACTGCCTTGCTGTTTGACACACACTCATGTGTGCACGAGTGTGAAGGTATGGAGATCTCCTTCTGTTTTTGTCTTAGCATAAAGGTCTGGGGACCTCCTTGTATTCAGGAGGCTGACCCTGTCCCTCTCTGGAGTCTCCTGATCTCCAGCCATCCCCCTAATGTCCACTGGGGTCTGGGGGCAGCTGTGAGATCTGGCCAGGACCCCCTCCAAAGTGCCCTGGTAACTACAGAGAAGCTGTTGAACACATGGGAGATAAGTGCCTGGGCTTGGAGAAGAACAGAGGACAGGAATATATTTCCGAGACCCTTGAACCTGCTGTCACAGAAATCCCACAAGAGACCTTGAGCTAGTCTTCCCTTACAGGGTGGGAGGGGATTCTTTTGTCCCTAGGGAGGAAGAAGGCCTTTGCTCTGGGCTGTCATGGTGGGAGGTCAGGAAGGAGTTCCCCACCATCTTTAAAAAGGGCCACTCAGCCTCACAGCAGCCAGGGGTGGCCCAGTCGGGGGTGATATAAGGAGATGAGCAATATAGCTGGTATTTACTATTGGAAGCACATGGGGGCAAATATTTAGCCAAGCGTTTATTTGCTAGTGGGACTATTTAAATGGTTGAATGGAGCCCAAGTGTCAGCATGGAGAGCTTGATTAAAAACAAACAGGAGAAGCATCTCTCTGCTCTTGTGAAGTTGGAAGGTTTTGTTTCTTTGGCTGTGGAACCCCGGCAGGCTCTGCCCCTCAGCTCCAGACAGCCAGGCAGGGAGTCTCCGGGGCAGCAAGCTTTTCCCACCCCCATAGCTGATGAGGACTCTGGACATCATTTCTAGTGATAGCAAAGGCTCTGCAGACCCAGAGCGTCTGGGCCCTACCCATCCCCCTCCATCTTAGCTTTTTCTTTCCAAATGAAAGAGTGCTAGAGAAGTCTTTCCCCTTCAGTTGCCCCTGGACAGCTGGCTCAAGGAGAGTGGGACCTCTCTTTGCCCAGTGGTCTCCAGAGGACACTTCTGTCCCTCAGTGGAAAGCTGTCTGACATCCCTTCACTCCTACCCTGAGCCAGGTCTCCTGACACACCCTCCCTCCATTCTTCACTGTGGTTTGCCCTTCCACAGCACAGGGCCCTTGCTCCACTTTACAGGTAGGTAGGCTGAGGCTCAAAGGTGCCATGGTTTTCCTTAAGCCATGCAGTTGGAAGATGGCATAACAAACTTGAGCCTAGTACCTTCAGACTCTGAAAGGCCACTCTGTCTTATTCCCTCCTCTTTCTGGGACCTTCTTTGGTGGCCAATGTGCAGGGTTCCTGGGACAAGGAGTGAAGGCTGAGATGGCTGGGAAGGTAGATCTGTCAGGATGGAACCATATTCACAGCTCTTGGTTCTGGGGAGCAGGGAGCCCATCAGAATGACTATTTCCTGAGAATAGCAAACCCCTCAAACGCGCAGGACCCTAGCAGCACATTCTGGTATCAGCCACTATTATCAACTCTTCCTCAGATTCTACTGCTCAGGTAGGGTGACAAGAAGGAAGGAGAAGGCTTAGAACCCCGCTCCAGAAGTGTGAATTTTTTCCCCCTGGTACAACCTTCTGTGCTCCTACCTGTGCCCTGGAGACCAAAGGCCTAGATGCAGAAGCTCGGGACATGCAGCTAGAACAGTTAGATATTTTCTCTCTGCACCTCAGTGGGGAGAGTCCACACCTCAAACACCATGAGTACTATTAATTCAAGGGCGTTCTAGAAGATAGTGCTGGCACCAGAAGTACCCCCCCCCAAAAGGACACATACATACACATACACAGGCATGTGCCACACACACACACACCCTGAATGGAGTGTGTGAATGCCCTGAATCCTAAAAAAGGGAAAAGTCCACAGCTCCCTGCCCCCACAGGAGAAATTGAATAGTCAAAGCCAGTCCTTTACCCCTTGCGACTCTGCAAATTGCAAGCAAACAAGACTGCTCATGATAGGCGGCCCTGGAGTGTGGCCAGATTCCTGAGGGTGAGAAAAAATATCACACTAAATCTTCAGGAGACAGTCTCCAGAGAGAAACAGGTCTTACCCAGGGACCCCCTGCCTGGCCCCTGCTGGTCGAACCCAAATGCCCCTGGTGAGAAGCCCCTTTGGAAATGGCAGACAGGCTGGGGAGTAAACTATCTTACAACAGAGACCTGTGGGTGCTAGGGGATCTTCTCAGGCCTGAAAAACCTGGGTTCACACAACAATTTAGGATCACATCCTTGTGGGGCAGAGAATCATTTCCAGTAGAGGATTTTGGTAAAGCACACAGGTGTGGTTTGTCCCCACCAATTACACAATGGGTTAGTACCACAAGAAGATTCTAACTTAGTGGTCTCTAACACTGCATGCCAGTGCCTCTGGCGGGCTATAATTCCTGCTCATTTCCTGACCATTTGAGTTTTTCACTGGGGACCTTGCCAGACTCTTCCATCCCAAGCTTTCTGAATATGCTGTATTTCTCACAAGACACATTTAGAAGTGTAATTACTTTATTTTTATATGAAGATATGTTCTGAGAAATGCCTTGTCATGGAAATTCTGTCATGTGTGAACATCATAGACTATACCTATACAAACTAAGTTGGCAATCATGTCGCCAAGAGATATAATTTTATGTTATCATTGTCATTTATGCAGGGAATAGTTGATTAAACTATATTATATGGTATATGACTATATGCTAGTGTGTGGATTTATGCATGTGCACATTTATATGTGTGCATATTATGATATGTAATATGTATACACTATAACATCTACCTGTATACAAGGAATATACAAATAAGCTATGTAGCTATCTCACAGCAAATGCATAGGTCTATATATATGTGCATGTGTATAAGACTATTCTTGAAATCCATGAAAAGATCAGAAGGAACAGAGTCCTGAAAGGAAAAAGAACAGGTGTAAAGGAAGAAGAAAAGAAGAATTGCCAGAGAATCAAAAGGAGAAAGGTGCTGAAAGTCAACAAATGTGGAGAAAGCAAAAACAGAAATTTGCCTCTCCACAGTATCAATCAACTGCGTCACTCTTAAGGCCATTGGCTATCGGAAGTTCTAAGAGTGTTCCTTGGGTCTGAGAAATGTAGATCTGGCCCTCGAAGCTAATCAGACCTATCCTTGTCATGGTGGCCCAGGGACTAATGCAAGGGGAGGGGGACCAGGTCCAGTCCTAAGCAGGCCGGGCTTTCCTTCCTTTTCCCTGGAGCTGGTCAGGACGACCTCCAACCTCACATCTAGGTGTCCATATGTTATCAGGTCCTCCTGGGGCCTGGCCTGCAGTTGACCTTCCCCAAGACCCTTGTGTCCCTAGAAGAAGACTGGCAGCTTTCCCATTCCTGGCTTCCCATCGGTAATTTTGGCTTTGGGCTGGGAAGCAAACTCTGCCTTGCTATGACAGGCACACCACAGACTTTATATGCACCAGAAATGTCTCTCACAGTTCCAAGCCGTGCTGAGGTGTTTGGTGAGGAAAGCTTCCCTGGTTCACAGAAAGCCACAGATTTTGCTGTGGCCCTCAGACTATCATCAGTAGGTAACCAGCAGCTCTTCTATAAGGGCACTAATCCCATTCGTGAGACTCCATCCTCGAAACCAAGTCACCTGCCACAGATGCCACCTCTAATGCCGTCCCAGCAGGTTAAGTTCCCACGCGCTGAAGGTGGGGTTCATAAACAGTCTACAGCAGCATTTTTTTCAACCTGTGGGCCGAGACCCTCTTCCCCTAAGACTATTGGAAACACAGATATTTGCACTGTGACTCATAACTATAGAAAAATTACAGTTTTGAAGCAACAACAAAATAATTTTTATGGTTGGGGGTCACCACAGACATGAGGACGTATTTCAGGGTCTCACTGTTGGGGAGGTTGAGAACCACTGGTCTGGAGCCAAATCACCATCATTAGTATTTATGAGAATCAATGGATGTGCAGATATTGTTCTTACTGCCATGTAGCCAAAACCCCTTCCTTGGGCTCACTTGCCTTGGCAGTTATGAAGCAAAGTTCTGAAGTACCAATCTAAACATGACTGAAGACTCCTTGTTTCCCAGGGAAACCAAAGGGCGCAGGCTTCCCAGATTGGGGATTGGGCATGGGGGAGGAGGAAAGTACTCTCATGACGATGACAACATTGCATGCTCTCATGCTCACATCACGTATTTGGTGGTGTCATTGTAAATAGAGGCACAAGAAAATACACTCCACTTATCTCCTCAAACTTTTTGTTTCTAAAAAAAAAAAAAAAAAAAGAGCTGACAGAGCGTGGAAGATGGAATGGAGGCTTTGGTTGACCACAGCACTTGGCTACACAAAATAGATGCTTAACAAATATCTTGAAAGCAATTCAACAGTAAGATCATCATATCATCACACCCCCTCACCCCTGCGGGTCTCCCAGTTGGGGTGGAGAGACCCCAACCCTTCTGATACAACCTGAGAAGCTGCAGGCAACACTCTTTGAGTCAAAAGAAAAGCAGAAACATGGAGGCAATCACAGAACCGCACTCTCAAGTCCCTGTGTCGCCTGGAACACATGTTCTGAGCATACCTAAGTTTATTTTTCTTGTCTTTCAAAAAAAATATGAGCCCTGCTTCCCTGGGTTGCTGGAGGGATGGGAGTCAGATCTTGGCACTTGGTTCAGGAATGGCTCCAAGACTTTCTCCTCAGTGCCCTATTTCTGGTAACAATAAAACAGAGTCTAACACCCCCACCCCCACCCCAAAACGTGGTCTTCTCTAGTTTGTAAGAAACTTATGAAGAATAAGAGCTCCCAGGTACCATGGAGAAGCAAGCTTCCTTCTACCCGAAAGAGTCTCTGTGGATTTTTTAAAAACAGTTTGTCTGTATGTAATAGTCCTGGCTGTCCTGGAACTTGCTTTGTAGACCAGGCTGTCCTTGAACTCACAGAGATCTGCCTGCTTCTGCCCGCCTCTGCCTCTCGCGTGCCAGGACTAAAGGTGTGTCCCACCACACCCATCCCTCTCGCTGAAGATTTTGTTTTTAATTTTCAGTTACTTATTGATTTACATGCAGCGGAGCGGGAACACGTGCCACCATGCATGGCATCTTGTAAGAACTGGTTCTCTCCTTCCACCAGATGGGTGCCCAGATTGAACTCAGGTTGTCAGGCTTGGTAGTGGACACCTTTGCCAGTCCCACACTGGGAATTTTTGCAGGCAGGCTTTGGGAGTTGACACTTTTAAGCCAATGGCATCATCAAGTATGCATGGTATTATAAGATTCTTGTTACATGTGTGTTACCTCATTTGACACTTGTCCCAGTTCATAGGGTAGGTGCCCACAGCCTCAGTTCACTGTCAAGAAGACTGAGCTCCTCAAAGCCCCACCCAGACTGTATACAACTCTTAGAGAGTGGAGCCAGAACTTGAACATCTACCTGTGGGTCTGTCTGTTGCTAAAGTGTATTCTCTTTCATTATCTCCTGTGGCCTCCTATCCACATATCATCCACAACTTCATTCCTGTCATCCACTATGGTGAGGAACCGACCAATAAGGGGGGGGGGTGGGGGGGGAGGAAAGAGACCAATAACGACTCCAGTTAGAACCCACTCAATCCATTTCCCCTGCCCATTGCATCATAAGAGCATAAAGGCCTCTACAAAACCCTAAATACTTAAAGAGGAAAGAGATTCAGCTAAAATTAATATCCATGTTCAAGCAGTAGCTGAAATGAAGCAATTGCTAAGTTATTTCTATCCTATGAGAAAGAGAAGGAATAAAATATCCGAGAGGGCCATGGATCTAGGCCGTGAACTCAGAAGTAGGCACTGTGATGGAGCCACACCAGGGAGCCTTAACACAATCAAATCTTTCCCACTTTCTGCTCAGCTTGCTCCTTTTCTCACTGAGCTCCCAGCTAACTGCTTCCTCCAGCCACATTGAATGGGTACCAAAAGTGATCCGGGCTGTTTTGACACTAAGCATCAATGCCACAGTCCTGGGTTTTCATTGACAAATCAATTATTCTAGCTCATTACAAGACTGGGGTGAGTTTTTCCCATCAGAATGGAAACTTTCATTCACTCTGCCTTTCATTCATCCAGGGAAGGAAAGACAAAGAGAGGAAGGCGGGAGGGAGCTAGGCTCAAGTTACTAGAGAGAGCTGCCATGCTTTTCCCCTGGGACAGCCCTAGAGAGGTGAGGACAGCCACAGACCTGAGGATCCTTTCCCAGGAGGAAAGCCTAGGATTCCTCAGAGCAACCTAACTGGTCTTCATGACCATCAGCTCTGAGCCACAGGCGGGTGTCCACTGCTACCTCCAGAGTTTCAAGTGGCAGGGAGTGTTGAACAGGTCTGTTTCTGGAGAGCTATGAACAAGTCATGGGTACACTTAAGGGATGAAGCCTATCACACAGCCTGCCTTCTTCAGCAAGCAAGCTTCTCCCAGCATGATGTACAGTCCCTCAGAGACCTCAGCAGCTACTACACATTAGAGCCCAAGCAGATGTACCCTGTGTCTCCAAAACAAGCACTTTCCACTGAGGACAAAAGGCAGGATGCACAATGCCTAAAGAGCCACTGAACGTGTGTTGCAGTTACAGCCCTGAGAGAGGGGTCCTGAGAGACAGTAACTGGGACCTGAGTCAACAAAACTACTCCTCCCTGGGTCTCCTGGTGGCTGCATTTTAAGAGAAACAAAGAAAAAGAAAAAAGAATGGCAGCATAAATCTTGTGAGGGAGATCAACCTAGAACCAAGCTTTTAATAAACACCATGCAGAATTTTAAGGTCTGTTTGCTTACACCCTAGCCCTGCTCCAGCTTCATGTGCCTCTGACTGTTTTCCAGGCTTCCTTTAATGTACTACCTCTCTTTTACACAGCTATTTTATCTCCTTTCAGGAGGGGGGAAGGATTGAAACCCTAACAAGTCACCATTAGACTTGCAAAATGCTGGCCTCATCCTCACAAAAGCTAGTAGACCATGACAGTGAGCCTTGTGTTTAAGAGAAGCCGATTCAAGCACAGAGAGCCTAAGTGATCGGCCCTAAAGTCCACACAGCCAGTGAGGGGACACAGTCCAAGTGCTAACACAATGCCTGAGCTGTCTCTTACCCCTTTCTTTCCTTTGCCTTTAGCTTTCAAGCTTCCTTCTGCCTCAACTTCCTGGGTACTGGGATTATAGGTGTGAGCCACCAATCCTGGTTAAGCTGGCCAGCGCTGTAGAGCTTCCCTGACCTTCTTATGGCTCCCACCTTCTCCCTTTCCCCCAAGATGGAACACAGGTGTCCGCTAGTACCCATCAGGCCTTCCTTTCCAGTACAAGCCAAGCCAGTCCTAGGGAAGGCCACACCAAGGCCTTGGAGCCTTCATTCTGAAGCCTGCATGTATGAGAGCTGAGTGTCTGCATGTGTTTCTGATTTGCATGCACCATGCCTGCTTTTTGCAAAGCCATTCCAAGTTCAGGGAGCTGCAGGAGTCTTGCCCGCTCCTCTCCCCATCCTCCTGTCTTTCTGTCTCTTTGCCTCTCTGACAGCTTTTCTTTTTGAATTGGAGAGCTAGACCCTGCCAAGTAAAAAATGTAACTCAAACCTCAAGGGCTTCAACAGCCCCAGAGATGCCAAGACCTCCTGCTGGGCACGGCTCCTCAGCAGGCCAGAGAAGGGCTGTGGCTTGGGCTGGAGGGGCAATGATGTATAGAGGAGTTCCTGTGTACCTTTCAGGCTTGCCTGACCTCTTCCCAGGTGAGGCTCTGGGAACTCAGACAGACTGGGGCCTGCTATGCTGAGTACCAGTTATCTCTATCTATATCTCACCCCATCCTCAGAGCAGCCCTGGGAAACAGGCAGGGGACAGGTACCCAAAAAGACTTACTTGTCACACTAAGAATTGAAGGCAGGATGTGTTCACAACCAGGTGATAGCAGAAACATTTTATTTTCTTTTAAAAATGTTATAACTATTTTTTTTATATTCTAATACATCACTTCCCCCTTTCCTCCCTCCAGTACCTTCCATGTACCACCATGACCCCTTGTCAAATTCATGGCCTCTTTTCCTTTACTTGTTGTTACACACACAGGGATAAAGATTCCCTAAATACATAACTATACAAGCTGATCAAACCATATTATGTTACCTGCATCTCACGGATGACCACTTGGTACTGGATAACCAACTGAGGGCTCTTCCCTGGGGAAGACCATTTCTCCCCCTCTCGGCACTCCCTAGGTGCCTATAGTTCTTTTTCTGGTTTCAGACTTTGTGAGTTTTCCCTCTTCTGTGTAGCGTGTGCATGTCCATTGGTGTCAGATCTTGGTTAGGCAGCCATGTTGATGAGAAATTCATGAATGCAGCCCCTCTAATATTTCTAGGGAGACACAATCTCGCAGCACACTTCCTGTTCCTCAGGCTCCTTCTTCTCTAGATCCCCCTGAGCTTTAGGCACAGGAATTGTGCTGCCGGATGTGTCGGTTGGAACTGGTCAGCACACAATCTCTTGTATTCTGCAATTTGATCAGTTGTGATTTTCTGTAATGGTTTGTTTGTTGCAAAGAAACGTTTCTTTGGTGAGGGGTGAGAACTATACTTACCTGCGGGTATAATGATTTGTATTTAGAATGCTTTTAGGAAACAGTGCTAGTTTAGTGAAGTGATGGTTGTAGATTTTCCTCTAAGATCCATGATTTCACTAGCCCTGGGTAGTTGGCTAGGGTTTCATTACCAGGACGATATTCTCTTGTTGCCTTAAGTCTAATTAGAGAGCAATTGGTTACCACTATGTATGTGACACCAAGGTTGCACTCTTAGGGCTATGGTATGTAAGGAGTAGGGGCTTTTCCCTGCCACTGTTGTTCTTGTCCGCCACCACACCAGCCCCAAATAACACACCGAGACTCTGTATTTGCTATAATGCTGCTAGCCATTTACTTGTTTCTTATCGGCTAGCTCTGTCTTAAGTATTAACCATTTCTGTTAATCTATGTATTTCCCATGTGATCTCCTCTTACCGGAGAGCCAGCTAGCGTCCTGCTCTCTCCAGACTCTCCATGTTGACTCCTTCTTACTACTTCCCCTTTCCTCCTCGGCTCCCTAGTCCTGCCTTTCTAGCTTTCCTATTGGCCAACAATGCTTTATTCATTAACCAGTATGAGAAACATATTTACAGAATGACATCTCCCATCAATGGTAGCATGCTGGTCATTGTTGTTGTTCCTAGATGTCCTAGCCAAATAGGACTGTTGCTTGTTTCCCTCCCTTGGAGCTTGCATAGTGCCTTCTGGAGCTATGAGAGGAAGTGACAAAGCCATTTTATCTACCCTGCAGTGGGACTTCTAGAGAGAAAAAGAGAGCATATTGAGAAATGCTGACAGAGAGATAAGAACACACATTTAAAGATACCCAGTATTTCTCTTCTCATTAGTCTGACCCAACAAGCTGAGTGGCTATCCACAGACCTGCAGTGGAGAAGCTAATAACTTGAGCAGGTAGGGGATGATTGGAAAATGAAGCTTCCACAAGGATCTTTTTCCAGACTTGTTGGGTTGAGTCAGGGGTGAGAAGTCTTTCTTGAAAGCAATCCAAATTCACTAGGTGTCATCCTAACAATGTGTGCATCCAACTACTTGTCCCAATCCTGCCTTAGTATTGTGAGATGTAGCATCTCCTACACCCTTCCTTATCCACCCTTGAGAGCCATGTCCCTTTAGGAGGTCCAAGGACTCCTAAGAGAATCTAAGCTTTCTCACACCCCAAAGACATACAAACACAAAGTTGTATATACACAGACATCATTCACTGAAGCACATCTGACCAAGCTCATTGTTTTGTATCCACTATTTAGGGGTGTGTCAGCTTTCCAGAGCCTGACCATCTAGTGTGTGAATCATCAGGCACAGCTTCCATCCCGACCCTTGCCTCTCTTTATCACTCTGAAAGAATAAAACAGTAAGAAATGCTGACTTCCAAAAAAGGTATACACTTAATATGATGGATTCTAATGATCCAGGGTTGAGAAATCCATGTCCATTCCTGATTCCTTCCCCACTAAGTATGAGCTACACCTAATGGCTTTCTCCCTGGATGAACCTAGTGGCTCTCAGGTAGCAGTTGAACTTAGGAGGATGGTCATCCAGCTGTAGCCCTCACATGAGAGTCCTTAGAGGAATACAGATCTGAGGACCCCCACTAAGATACTGAGAGCTCTGATCCCACCCAGACTGTGAGCTAATAAATACCTTTTGCTTTGACCACAAAATTCAGGGGTAGAGAACTGGCACAAATAACAAGTCTGATATCTTACCAAACAACTATCTACTCTTTCCCATGAATCCAAGGGTGAACTGGGTATCATCTATCCTGACTCTTCTATAGTCTCCATCCATGTCTACTAGAAAAATGTATCATCATTATTTTCTTATATAAATATCCTGATACCATTTTGTTATATTATGATTGTATGATAACATAATTATCTATGAACAGAATAAACAATTTAAAAAATGTATTGGCTAAAGCAAGCTAACAAGGTCAATTCCAAAGCTGAAGGAGCCATGAAAATTACACTTCCCTTTTAGTTGGTGGAGCTTGGAAGTCACATGAGGGGAAAGGTACAGTTACATGAAGGAAACAGAGGTAAAAAGGAATCTATTCTATGGAACTGTCTCGGTTCAAAAAGACCAGACACATGCTTAACATTTGACTTAACATGTACTGAAAGGGCGTGTATCCATTGTTGACACTGGGTGATGGGGGCAATAGGTGTGTCTTACTCTTCATTTTTTTCTGTCACCAAACATCCCACATAAGAAAAACAATGTTACTAAATGTGCAGAAAGGGACCCTGAACTGAGAAGGACAGAGGGGAGTCTTTCTGGGTAACAGATCCAGGCAAGAACATGGAGCTGGAACTCTAGGAGTAAGGTGTTCTTCATTGGTGAAAAGAGCACATGAAGACCATCTCAGATCCAGAGGAAGACAAAAGCAGCTGCCAATCAAGAAGCAGTCGGTTGAAAGAGGACAATGTATTGCAATGGTGAGGATCTTGGAGGGGTCTAGAACACTTGCATAAAAGAGACTTCAGGGGCAAATGAATCCCTTCATTTTGTTAAGCTAAAAGCAATTTCAACATGGGTTTGGTGGGAGGGACAACAAGAAGGCTCATTGGATAAAGGTGCTTATATGGCACAGACCTAGTAAACTGAGCTCCAATCCCCAGAACCTATATAAATGTGGAGGGACCGAACTGGTACTACAAAGTTGTCCTCTGACTCCCATGTAGATACACACAAACATATAATAATAATAAATACAAATATGAAGGCACTTTGACCTGGGGAAAACAGCAATTTTGTATGGTTCACCATAATGCCAGAAAAGAAACTAGAGCCCAAGAGCAGCTTTTGCACAGAGAGAAGGTGAGTGGCAAAGCCAGGACATGCCTAGTACCACTCAGAGAAGGGACAGGAGGATGAGTGAGTGTCACACAGTCAGGCTTCTCCTATCAGTCATTTGTATAAGGACAAGCTGTCAAGGAGCAATCTCAGGGCTTCAAAAATGACAGCCTTGGCGTCTTTCAGCATGCACACACCACAGACCTCCTGGTAAAGGAAGCTCTTGATCTCCGACCTCGTCGTGTTGAATTAATGCAGGCTTGTCTGACTTGGTCTTTAAAGATCTCTCACCGACAGTTTCGAGAGGAGCAGTCTCAGAAGTTCCTTGCGGGCAGAGAGTATCTCATTCTTCTCTGCCGTGTCTGCAAGCCATAGCACATGTCTAGGTCGTGGTCGTAGTGCCATTGTGCTTGCCAAACTCAACGCCAGCTGTCCCTTCACGTCTGCCCTCTTTGGCTATGGGGGCTTCAGCCAAGAGTCATCTCCATGTCTCCTGTGCTCTCTGGCCCAGAAGAAGTCTTCCTCATTTTGTTCTCCAACTTATTTTAGTTAAGAAAGCTTGAGTGGCAGGAGGAACAAGAGAGGAGAGGGTAGACCCAGAGGGTCCTGCAGCTTGGGGGCAGGCCCGATGAGCTCCTTGTTAGATTGCATTTAGAAAACACTTGTTTTCCAAAGAAAGCAAAGAGCAAATCCATCCCTGTCCAGGGGGGTGAGGAGGGGGTTGGGAGTGAGCATTAGCCTCCTAAGAGGGTTCACAAGTTTATACTTAGTCTTTCTCCCTCTCCCTCTCTCTCTCTCTCTCTGACACTAGCTCCCATGCACCCACACACCCCTTTCTTATCAAGCACCAGGTTGAGCAGGTCCGGAAGGAATGGTACCATTGTTCCCTGTTTATGCCTATTTTTCAAAGATTGCCCCAGAAAGTGCCTTCTCTACCCTTCCCCTACCTGAAAATGAGATTAGAACTTGCCCTTGATTCTGTCCCAGGCCCAGTCCAGCTCAGTGTGCGCTGACAGCAGAGCCATTCAACACGTACTAATCATCGCTTCCTATCTTCCCATGAGATTATAAGACTCTGGGCTCTGGCTCCTGGTACAGCCTGACTGTGTTAGGTCCCGACATGCTCCAGCCACTGTGAAATACCCTGAAAAAAAAAGATTCTGGAGGAAAATCTCTCCTTGGAAAGCTATAGCCTCACACCATAGTTTCTCCAAAGTCACTGGCAGAGATGGGGGAGGGGCCACAGTAGGTGGACAAAAAAAAGTCACCCTTCCTGGGTCCTGTCCTCTGTGCACTGAGGGAGCCATCTCCAGCAGGCTGCTCTTGGAGGATCTAGGAGTCTACTCCTCATCCATGTAGGTCCCATCAATACCCTACTCCCTTGTGGGTCTCAGTTGCAAAGTTTTCAAGACCCTCCTAAGAGGAACTTCTCAAGTCATTTCCTGAAACCCCAAAGAAGAGGTAACAACCCTCCTCCAAGCTCCCCACCAATGAAGCTTCCAGTTGAGAAGGACACCCTCTGTCCCTCTCCCTCCCAATTCTGTTTCCACAGAGTCCTCCTGAATGTGGCCTACAGAACAGAAGGCTCCAGACAGCTGTCTCTCTGGTTCTTTCCAGCTGTCAGCTAAGAATAACCATACCCAAAATAGCACTATAGGAATGGTTTAGGTGTGGCTCCATCCAGAGGCAGGTGGGTCTACTAGATGGCCTATGGAGGCTTCTTCCTCTTCTTGGGGATTCCATATTTGTTCAGCAAAAAAACATTCACTGCTAACACCTCTTATGTGCTAGGTTCTGTAGGATTATGGAGCTTGGGGCTTAGGAGTAAACCACAGACCACCTCTATCCCCCAACCCAGCTCCAGCCACAGGCTATGTCAGAAAGCTCTGCTTCTAGGCCATGTGTTGTCTGGGCCTCTGACCCTGCTTAGAACACTGTTGTAAACTTATATATCTCTTGATCTCTTGAGTAGCTTCTCTACTGGATTTTGAGTTCTGGAGATAAGAAACATTCTTTTTAAAGCTCTAGGGTTTGGTTCATTGACTGGGCCTCTACAGATGCAAGTGGGTAGCTAGTGGGTAGATAGGTAGTAGGTAGGTAGGTGGAGGGTGGGTAGGTGAAGGTAGGTGTGTAGATGGTGGTAAATAGGTAGATGGTAGGTGGGTAGCTGGTGGGTGGGTAGGTAGATGATGGGTAGGTAGCTGGTGGATGGGTAAATAGATGGTAGGTGGGTAGCTGATGGATGGGTAGGTAGATGGTAGGTGGGTAGCTGGTCGATGGGTAGGTAGATGGTGGGTAGGTAGCTGGTGGGCAGGTAGGTAGATGGCAGGTAGTTAGCTCGTGGATGGGTAGGTAGATGGTGGGTAGGTAGCTGGTGGATAGGTAGATAGATGGATGATGGTAGGAGGATCAACAAGAAGATGGATGCCTCTAGTATGTTACTTTAAGAAGATATTGACTCAGGGGTTTTCTTCCATCTCCTTTAGTTGGATCCATTAGTTTGGGTCCATTTTATCAATTTGAGCCATGTTAAGAGTAAATATAAAACATCTAAAGTGAATATTGGGAATTGAACCCAAGGCCTTGTACATGTTTTACCCTGACCCAAATCCTTAGTTCTTTAATTACTTTTTAAAAATTGAGATAAGGTCATGTCTAAGTTGTGTATACTTGAATTCAGCTTTGAACTTGCCACACCCCTGCCCTCTGCCTCCAGACTAGCTAGAATTACAGACCTGTGCCACCAGGCCTGTCTGGCAGGAAACATTTAAAAGAACGAGGCATGCCAAATATAGGGTTTAATGTATGGGAACCTTTGCATTAACTGAGTCCTTTGCCTTTGCATTAACTGAGTCCTTTGCTATGAAGATCAGACTATCCCACAAAATCCATCTCAACACAGTTCTTAAGACATTTGTAGCCAACCAATAGACATGCTAAGAGTGTTGAAGAGCATTTGCACTCCATGAACCAAATGGGGTTCTAATAGGTCACGGAGGTCAAATAATAAGGGTCACACCTGACTCAGTCTTAAACAGCCTATCCTATTGAAAGTACACTAAGCAGTCCTTACAGAATATATGAGCATCCTCACTCAAATGCTGGCTAATGGGGTTCTTCAACACACTTACTATTAAGTTGCTTATGGGTCTCCCTAAGAAACCTCAATATTCCCAGCTGCCCCCAGTGAATCCCAGCATTTCTAAAGCCTGCCCTAAACAGGATCAAATTCTAACTGGGGTCCTTTTCTCACACAGAAGTCGCATGGTTGTCCATCATCCATGTGATAGCATCTTAGCTTCTTCAAAGGGCATGGCATGAAATCCAATGCAACTTTAGAGAAGTCCTGCCAGTGTGTTGCCTCCCCCTACTAAACCTTGGCCTTCCTTCTGTCTTTCTCTTGAGTCCTCCCTCTGTGTCTCCACCCAGTTCCAGTCCACCCACTCTTGTGACAACATGGAAAAAGGCTCCCAATCCATGATTCATAGTTTTAAAAGATGAGTGCCATACTGTATGTTTAATATGACAACATGCAATATTAATAACAATAGCTAGGAGAAGCTATACCCAAGCCAGCAAGTAATGTAGCAAAATGGCAGCCCAATTTGACGTGGTGGCATGCAAATAGACCTGACCATTCTCCTGTCCTCTGAATGGTTGCTAGTATAGTTTTGCCATGTTTATAATAATATTGCACAAATCTGCCCACATGAACAGGATGAAGCTGAAGTTGCTTGTAAAGCCTACCTCTCTATCACAGTCCAGTGCAAATGTATCCACTCCAAGATGCCATCCCTATTTATATCACATCCTGTCCCCAGAGACACGAGATCTTCCCCAGCATAGCCCACAGCCCTTCAGGAACATCTATTAGGAGAGTTACAGAGTTTATCTTGAATCACAGACAATTTTAAACATGCCTGTTTCAGTTGTCTGACAAGACATTATTCTTGACTTGATAAATGAAAAAAAAAAAAAAGGCAATGTGTTCAGCATGCGCTGAAGTTATAAAAATAATATCACATAGTGAAGTAAGCTAGCACTCTCACTATTGCTGCCTGACCCCTCCCAGTTATGTCCCCCCACCCCAAGAATTTCAAATCCCAGGCAGTTACTTGGCAAGTATTTATATGACCAAAATGGAAGGACCTTCAGGGTGGGAACTGCCTGGATCCTCTAACACACATTAGCCTTTAAAACAAATCAAATCAGCCACTTGGGTAATTCATTTGTAGGGAATCTGAAAACCAGGTCTTGCCTGCAAGCTGTCTGTTCCTCTGTGGGATGTAAGCATTTTGCTCTCTTGTGAAGAATTTAGGTGTGTGAGGCTCCTGACAATAAGAGATTGTGTCTTCACTCCCAGCTGAGGCTACATAGGATCACACTTCACACTTATGTAGGTACGGTGTAATTGGTGGAGGGTTATTTGTTTGAACTTGCAAAATGGAGTTCTTAAATGTTTGAGCCAGTGCTCAAGATGTTTTCAAAGTGCCTGCATGCTCATCTTAAACACCCACGTTATTAAGGGATTTCATTTGACATTTAACAATTTTGTATATTAATATTCTCCTCTTTCCCCTAAATGGCCTAATCCATCTAAATCCACAGCATCAAAAGTCATTACAACAAAAAGAACAAGATGTTGCCAGAGCTCCTGTGGCCCAGCATTGACTTTTGTGAGCTGACTTGATGCAGGCAGATTTATATTCTGTTGTTTCCTGAACTCAGAGCAAAAAAAAAAAAAAAAAAAAAAACTCACAAGTTCAAGACTTTGAATGCATTTGTGAGAGCCATTGCATGTCACCACTTTGCAAAAGATGGGGTTTCTGCCATCTGTTTCACCAGTGGTGGCTTCTGAGAACAAGCCTCTTCTTCCCTTTCTCCTCCCCATTTCCCCCCCATCTCTGACTCATACAGGAACTACGAACTCTCAGATAAACTCTAAAGCCTGCAACTATGAGAGGATAGGTCCTCACTGATAATTCTTCCACTGAAAGTTTTTTTTTTTTTTTTCCTACCTATTCTCTGACTTTTCTTTGTGAAAAGTATATACAGGGAGACAGACAGGTGGCTCTTGTGGAAGATGGTGATTATAGATGCCCAACACCCACAAGGTAGCCCACAATTGCAACTCCAGTTCCAGGGAATCCAACGCCACCTCCTGGCTTCTGTAAGCACTGCAAGCACATGGTGCACATAGATGGAGGTAAAGCACCTATACATACAAAATAAAAAATGAATAAAATCTCAAAAAAATATATTAAAAAAAGAGAAGTTGGCATGGTTAATATTCTTTTTAAAAAGAAAATGCAGACATTTACTCTGTGGACATAATCTTGCTCTTTTTGCTATTAAATGCCATAAAGTATAAGTCTAGAGTAGTGCTTTTTAATCCATTTTGAGACCCACTGTTGAGAGTCTGATGAAAGATATGTACTGTCTCCCTTCCAAAATAAGTCAGGTGTCTGTACATGTAAAAATATTACTTGCAAAAATAGGTAATTCCCTTGGTGGATTGCTCATCTATGGATTACCCCCAAGGATCATAAACCCAACCTATGGGTTCCTAATCTAAACAGCTAATAATTGCATGACTCTTTGTTTTATCTGATGACTAATAAGAAAGAAAGAGAGAGAGAGAAAGAGAGAGAGAGAGAAGAAGAAAGGAAGAAAAAAAAGGAAGGAAGGAAGGGAGGAAGGAAGGAAGGAAGGGAGTTTGTAATGTGGACCCAGCTTGCCAGGAATATATTTTGACTTGAGGGTCTTGATATCCACCCACTTATGTTGGGAATCTGTACTGTGAGAAATCAGATTCTATTTGTTTTTGCAAAACTAAGTTGTTGGCGTGAATTCCTTTATTTAACCATCTTGTGTGGACAGATCACGGACTGGGCTCAAAGGGTGGGGCTGTGTTCAGGGAGACATCCATGTCTAGACATCTGAGGGAGCATCCAGAGGTTTTTGTGAGTCACCTCAGGTTCCTCATATGAGCCCTTGGGTACACATCAGCATCTCAGAACACTTTCAGTAGATCTATTGTTTCTTCACAAAAGAATCAAGCATATAGAACCTTCTAAGCAATGACTGAGCAGATGGCAATGCTGCAGGAAGTAGGTCGTGTTGTTGTCTTCGTCATCATTATTGTTGCTATTGTTTTAAACAGTTTTCAACTGAAAAGATCTTGGTGATTAAACATGCTGATCCTGACATGGGTTTCCCTAGCCTTCTGCCTTCCTGTGGGAAGCTACAAGAATTGCATTTATCAGATATTGATACCAATTTTTTTTCAGAACAAAATGTAAATGGCATCAGGTCTTCGGCATGAACCTGGCCAGACTCCAGGCTTTTTACAAACTGGAGAACCCCATCAGGCATCCATCTATACATGGTCTTGTGCCTCTACTCCAAGTTGCTACTCAGTCTTGCTCAATATATCCCAGACTACTTTCCAGTGGGCTCTCAGCCAATGTGGTCATGGCCAAAATGACAAGTTGGGCAACAGGGACAGAATAGGCTTCTCCTAGCATCTTTATCATCCATCTGGGATTATATTTTGCCTACAAAGGTCTCTAATGTTGGTATGGGTCACAGTTATTCACTCTGTTAACAAAGGCGTCAGAATTATATTCCATTTGCTCACACAGACTTGTGATGTAGGAAAGGTAGCCCCTCAACTCAGCTGATCTTTCCCTTGAACACAGTTCCTGGCAATAAGGACTAGGTTTTAAACCCTCACTTTGGCCTAGAATGGGATCAATAGATAGCCTTAGAAAAGCAAAAGTTCTCTGTCCTTCTTTTTCTGTTTTCTGCTTGTTTGTTGTATGTGTTTGTGTAGTGGGGGGGTGGAGGTATGTGCATACATATACAGATGTGTGGAAAGAGAGAGAATGCAGATGCACATATTCATTCTCGTGTGTGCACAAATGTGGGGGCCAACGTTGAGCATCTTCCTCAATAGCTCTCCATTTGATTTGGTTTGGTTTGGTTTGGTTTTGGGTTTTTTGTTGGTTTGTTTTTGGGTTTTTTTTTTTTTTTTTTGTTCGTTTGTTTGTTTTTAGATAAAGTCTCTCATTGAACCTAATTCAGACAGAATAACTGGCCAGCAAAACCCAGGAGCTTCCTCCATCAGCCCCCATAGTGCATGAGTTACAGACATATGCTTTTATGGGGGAGCGGTCTTGAATCCAAAAACTTATGTCTTCATGCTTTCAGGGCAAGCACTTTGCCAACTGATCTCTCCCCAGTCCTGGTCCATCTCCTAGGAGATATATATAACCCAACGAGGGCTATAAACCAATGAGGACAAAAGTCTACAATTCCAACAGTGAAGAGGTCAAATGACCTTAGGCTGGGATTAAATCATGCCAACATAGGCAGGCCTCCAGGGTTCATGCTACTGATTGTAACCATTCATTTTGTTAACAAGGGCTTAGGGCCCATCCCATTGGTCAACTGCAGGAAACTCATTTGCTTCTTACAAAATCCCAGCAAGATATTCATGATTTACCCCCATTTTATAGGAGAAAGAGAAAAAAATACTCTGATACTCAGAAAGATGGACACATACAGGCAATGAGTAACAGAACAAGAATGCAAACTCCTTGTATTTACCTCCACAGTCCACAGCAGACCCATCAGTGTTGCTAACCCTGGTTGGAGATGAACAGCCTCTGTTGAGCTTGTAAGTCATGCCATACCAGGTTCCCCAAGATTCTGATTTCACTGGTCTGGATGGAGCCAGGCATTTTTCCCTAGGATTCTAGTATCCAGCCAGAGTTCAAGAACCACAGTGTTGGATGAATCATACACCCCAGCAACCCACTTCCGTCCCACTAGCAGAAAGCACAGAGGGTCAGCCAGAGGAGGAAATCTGATATGGTATAGACGAGACTCCCACTTGAAAGATGCAACTCCACCTCTGGACCTTGTTGAACTTTTCCAGTGTACCTGTTTTATTATTCAATGACACTTATTGTTCCAATGCCTATTAGTGAGTACCAACGTAGGGCAAATGGGACATTGAGAAGGGGATTGGAAGGGTAGAAAAGCCCAGAGACATGGAAGGGGACAACAGAGCAGACATAAACTACAAAAGCAGCAATGATTGCTAGCCTGTCTGAAGTGTGGTTGCACCCCTAGCCCTGCTCAGTACACATGAGTATTAACTCAACTACCCTGTGAAACAGGAGTATTTGCCCTCCCTTATTCTGCAAATGAGGAAACTGAGGCTCAGCAAGGTGAGATACCTTGCTATGTTACCCATAGAGCAGCCTGACCTCATAGCACATGCCATTAACATTGTTCTCTTGGCAGGGCCCTTTGATTGTCTGTGTTGTCTTCCCTAGCTGCCCTCCCTGAGAGTCCCACTCCAGCCTCCTGAGCTCAACTCTCCTGCAGTCATCATCTTCCCTGGTCCCCATCACTTCAGTGCCAAGAAGGTATATGAGCAGTGTGGAGTAAAGCAAAGAGCCCTCACTAAGAGCCATGGGGTCTGGTCTTTCACTACAAGACCATGCTAAATGTAAAATCTGGTCAGGTTTGATTTTGATTTATGGATAAAGGCTCTGAAAAGTTCAGTGCCTATACCCAGTTCACTTAAACTAATCCCACTGTGGTAGATGACTTTGCTTAACTGCTCCTGGTCTTTTGCCCCTCCCTGTGCCCATGCACTTCGCCATAATTTTGCAGGTTCTGTCTGTGGAGACAAAGTACATTTCCCCACTTTTCCAACATTGACTTTGGCCATATGACTTGGCTGACCTTAATAGAGATGGTGTAAGAAAAGGCTTAAGGGTTGAAGAGATGACTCCGTTGGTAAAGGGCTTGCTCATGAGTCCAGATCCCCAGCACCTATGTAAGCAAGCCTGGTATCATGGTATGTGACTGCAACTCAGCACTCGGGAAGTGGAAAAACACAGAGACAGACAGCCTCAGAGCTCCCTACTCTTAGACAGGCTAAGCAATGGTGAATACCAGAGTCAGTAAGAGATTCCAACTCAAAAGGTAAGGTGGAGGTAAATAAAGGAAGACACTTGGGCTTCCACATGCTCCTACGTATATGTGCACCTAAAGACACATGTGCATGCTCGCGCACACACACACAGAGAGAGAGAGTTTGAAATGAAGGTGTCCATCAGCTTAGAGGATTACATCCCTGTAAGCCCACTATAAACTGAAAAAAATTTTTATCATAAATATATTCAATACACATAATCCTGATGAGCATCACAGCTCTGCCTGGCCAGTCTTAAACAGGCTGAGAATACACATTAGTCCATAGTTAGGCAAGGCCATCTAATACAAAGACTACTTTATAATTCATTGTGGTATAACATGTCATTTGAAAACACAGTCTCACTAAGAATATTTAAACCCAAAGGACACCACCCACAGTACATGGTATAACATCTACCTTTTGCCCTCATGACTGCAACCACTGGCCTACATCACAAAAAAGCATTGTGCTACTTATCACTAGCCCAAGAAAAGATCAAAATTTTAGGCTGGGGAGATGGCTCAGTTGATAAAGTCCTTGCTGTGAAAGCCTAAGGACTTGAGTTTGGGTCCCTGGCATCCATTTTTTAAAAAAGCCAGGCATGGGGTGTAGTGAGGTAGTCCTTCTGTAGCACTGACCACGCCCATTGGGGGGTGGAGCGATGGGCGGAGGTGACCTGAGGAAGGAGGTCGGAGGGGGCCAGGAAGGTGCTCTCTTTCTGGCGTGACTCGGACAGGAGAGGATCGGGTTGAATTTCCTGGTGTTCATCTGTCTAGGTTGTAAGTTATTTCTCCCTGAATAAACATCTATTCGGCCTATTTGTTTATCCTGATCCTTATTTACCGCAATAATGGGGTGATCCTAGCACTGGGAAGCCACACAAGAGAATCCCTGGGGCTCACTAGCCAGATAGCATTGCCTAAGTACTAAGTTCCAGGTTTAGTGAGAGCACCTATCTCAAGAAATGAGGCGGAAAGCTGGGAAAATGCACCAGCGGGTAAAGAGCATTTGCTATGACAACCTGAGTTCAGATCCCCAAAACCTACGTAAAAGTTGGGCCTGCCATCCTACATTCTTATGGTAAGATGGGGACCAAGACACGAAAGTCCCTTGGAAAGTGTTGGAATGGCCAGCCTGGCAAACAGCAAGAGAGATCCCAAGTCAAATAAGGTGGATGGTAAGGACTAGCACCCAAGGTTATGCTCTGACCTGTACATGTGAGCCATGGCACATACATACCCTCCCACACAAATATATACACACATACACATAACAACAAGTAACTTCAGTTTTGTCTACCTTGACTCTTTATTTACTTTTTGGCATTTCCTTTGCCCTGTAACTTTTTTCTTTTTTAAAATAATATCTTATTGTTTGACACTCTCATATTTTCATATAATATATGCTGATCTTATCAATCCATGACTATCTCCCTCTAACTCCACTGTGGTCTCCCCATCCCATCTACACACACACACACACACACACACACACACACACACAGATGAATACAACGCAAAATAAAAATGAAAAGACCAAGAGCTGGAGAGATGGCTCGGTAGTTAAGAGTACTACTGGCTGCTTTTCCGGAGGATCTGAGCTTAATGTCCAGCACCCATGTGGCATCTAGCAACCATCTTTATCTCAGTTCCAGGGTTCCAGTACCTTCTTTTAGCTTCTGCCATGCATGAACACGGTACACAGACATGGATGTAAATGAAATACTTATACACATAAAAGAATAAGTCTTTTAAAAGTTTAAAACATCAAAATTTGAAACACTGTTTCTACTGAATGGATATGTATTTCTAAGGCATGTCTTTATAGGTTAAAATTTCTTAAAAAAAAAAAAAAGCCTTATCAATGGAGGATGAAGGGACATACCTTATGCAACTAAGCTTGCCCACTCTTAGTCCTTCCAGCTCCAGGAAGCCTTCGATAGCTTTCTAGTCTCAGAAGAATAAAAGTCACCCCAGCTGATACACAGACCCATAATCACTTTTAAAATGATAATAAATATGACTACTATTAACTGAGAGTAGGATTGGTTTGTTACACAGCATTAAGGTAGCAATGGCTGACTGATCAAACTACTTACCCATATTTCATTTAACATCTATTAAGCATTCCATTCGACTAATGTTCTAAGGGATACGTTTTGTTTTGTTTTTTGAGACGGGGTCTCTCTACATACCTCCTGACATTCCCTGGAACTACTCTGTAGACCAGGCTGGCTTCAAACTGTGCAGATCCTCCTGCCTCTGCCTCCCCAGTGCTGGGGTTAAAGGCATGAGCCACCACCCAGCTCCTAAGGAATACATTTTTTAGAAAGGGCTTCTTAGGAATAACCAAGGCAAGTCTCTGTGCCCACTGAACTGCCTTCCTCACGGTTGGGGGTGCAGCCTGTGTTGAGTGTTCATCACGGCTATTCTTCTCCCTGAACAGCTATAAGGTCCCCGAAGACAGGGGCTTCACACTTCATCTTATTACCCCCAAGGCTGAGCACAGAGCTCAGTATACCTTAGGTGCTCCAGAACTTCTGGATAAATGAGAAAATAAAATAGAAGGGATCAAAACTGTCCGGGCTTAAGAATGTGAGCTCCATGGTCTCTACACAGCCCTCCGTCTTCGGTGTCTCCTAGTTAAACACTCAGCAACCCTCCCTCCTTTCAGGAAGCTATCCAAGTAGAACAGGAAGTCCTGCATCCCTATACCTATTCCAGACTTCATGTCCTCTCTACATCCCGCTACCATGTTCTGTGCTCCCCTGAAGCACTATACTACTGTTGCGGAGGTTACAAACATGCAAGACTGCGGTTCAGAGTGCTTCTGTCTGCCTGTGCTGAGGTTCAGGCTCTCCGTATGTCATCCAGAGTTACAGAGAAGGGCCAATAACTCAGACCTCACACTCTGGGCCTGAGGCCCCGGGTTCTGCTGCTGTCACCTCCCAAATCCAGAGCACAGGCCTTGCATCCTTCAGTGGAAACCCAGAGAATTACGTCCAGCCCAGCCCCAAATTTCAATCAACTAGGCAGAATCCTTTCCCTCCCAGAGCACCACCAAAGGCAAATTTGGGGCTTTCCTAGAGGGGCCCGACTCTCCAACAGCATCCTTTCACACCCTCTAGTGGTCAGAGGGGGAGCCCGACATCCTGGAGGAGCGAAGGGACTCCCCTGGGCCTATAAAGTGTGTCTGCTCCACTCAGCACAGTCCTCTGGGAAAGCAATTTGGCAATAAGTATCAAAAGCCATAAACACAATCCTACCCTTTAACCCAGTAATTCCACTCCTGGGACTCTATTCAAAGGTGATAATCCAAAACTAGGGGGAAAGTCTGAGCTCACGGTGATAGCCATGGCCTCCTTGTTTACAGTGTCGAGGACTGGTAAATATCCTAAGTGACCAAAACCAAGAACATAGCAAACCACAGCTCATGCGTACAGGCAGTGCGGTGTCACTTAAAATGATGAGAAGTGTTGCAAGAAACTGAGGGACCTATAAATGTTGGAATCAGAGTGACCAAGACAGTCTCCATTGTTAGATTATTGTTGACAAGCCTCCGTAGAAGAGGGGCCATGACATTCACCTTTCAAATGGAAAAGGATTAGGTAAGAAAACACGCCCTATGCACATAATAAGATGTGGTATGTTATTACACAATGAGATATTATTATCAAAGCCAGGCAGTGGTGGCACGCGCCTTTAATCCCAGCAAATTTGGAGGCAGAGGCAGACGGCTCTCTGTGAGTTCGAGGCCAGACTGGTTTTACAAAAGTGGGTTCCAGAACAGTTACACAGAGAAACCCTGCCTCGAAAAACCAAAATATATATTATCATTGTTACTCAAGTCTAAAATTGTGTTTCTACGAGAAAAGTACATCTGAAGCCACAATAAGAAAAAGAACAGGACACAAAATTATATATTCGGTAAGTTTGAAAAAGTGAGGAAAAAAACGTACTTGGATGAAGCTTTGGGATGACGTATCCAACGTTGGTGACTTTTTTTTTTCTTTGCAAACATTTCTTGAGTGGAATGTTCTCAGAATGAAGTGTATATCAGAGCTGCTGAGGTAAAAGCCCAGGAGCCTTTGCAGCCCCCCTCCCCCACCCAGGTGAGGCAGCTTGGCAAGCCCAGTGAGCAACAGTAGTCTCTCAGGTCTCCTGAGTGGACTCTTGAGCTCTAGTACATTTCCCTACCCGAAAGAGAGTTGCTCATGCATTTGGGGGTGTTTAATTGCATGACACCCTCTCTGCTTCACACCGTCTGATGAGTGTGTGGATGGGGAGGATAGGCTAGAGTAAAGACACATTGACATCAGCTAAGCCCCATAACCAGTACAGCCATAAGCACATGATCCTCCTGGGTAGGAGTATTAGAATCCAAATCAGCATTATAGACCACTGAAGCGAGACCATTCCTTTTTTTATTTTTTTTTCCTCAGTATGTCCAAAATTTTCCAGAGAGAATCCTATGTGTTCCCTGCTTGTCTTGCAAGCCTCTTTGGCTCCCTGTCAAACACAACACACATCATCAGTGTGCCCACAGCCTCTGAGCTGGAATACACCAGGATGGAGAAGGCAGGAGGGAGGCAGCCCCGCTCTGTCCCCCAACCTCATAGTGAGGGGAAATCACTGACACCAGATCCAACCCAAGTCCTGTGTTAGGTTGAGAGATTGCAGCCAGGGAAACTCAAAAGTTGCCCTACTTTCTTCTATTCCCATTTAACCTCTAGGTTCATAGAGCCTATGAGATGTATCTAAATAACCTACGTGGGGGAGGAGTACTTGGATAGCCCAAACATTGTTGTGAATAGTATCCGACTCATTCTCTGGAGGACTCATCCATTACCCTCAAGTCATTTCTGTCCACACTGGAATAGTTTTCATTGCTGCAAAACAAATCTTCCCCGGACTTAGAACAGAAGGAAGGAGGGGGAGGAAGGGAGGGAGGGAGGGAGGAAGGAAGGAAGGGAGGGAGGGAGAAGAGAATGAAAGGAGGCAAGAGGATGAAAGGAATAAAGAGGGTGAAAAGAGGAGAAAAAAAAAAAGAAAGAGAGGGAGGAGAGGAAGGAAGGAGGGGAGAAAGAGTGGGGGAAAGGGGGAGTGAAGGAGAGGGGAGGGGGTGAATGGATAAAGATGAAGAATCGAGGACCGAGGAAGGAAGGAGGGAGGGGTGGAGAGAAGTAAGGAGGGAGGGAGGGAAGGAGTAGGAGAGAGGGAAAGAAAGCCGTTATAAAATGTGACCTACACAAACTATGGCTAATACTTAGGTTGACAACCTGAGAGGGTCTACACTCCCCCGGAAGACAGGCCTCTGGGCATGCCTATTAGGGGTTATCTGCATTACATTAACATCCCTACCATGGAACTATGAGACAGAATAAATCCCCTCTCCTTAAGGGTGCTACCATCAGGCTATCTGATCACAGCAACAGGAAAAGAAACTGAGACAGGTATACCAGTGTTTGCACGCATCTATATATTTCACTGAAGCTGTGAATTGTAGGGCTGTGAAACTTCCTACGGGAGCACTGCTCTGCAGGGCTGAGGACGTAGCTAGGAAGATCTGGGCAGAGCTGACCCGGAGGCTGAAACCCTGCATCATCTGAAGGTATGTGTGGTGGGTGATGTTGTATGCAGGCAGACATCGAGACCACTCCAGTCCTTCTCCACGGTTGCTTGAGCTTCTTCCCACCAGTGACTCTCTGTCCCAGGAGAAAGCCTTTAAGAGCCAAGCCTTGAAAGACACATGAAGTCACTACTGCTGCAGCGGTCACCACCTCCACTTCATGCTTTGTCTTAAGATATCTTGATGCCACCACTCACTATGAAGAATAAACCACTCCTTTACCCTTTCTTTTTTCCTTCTGCAACTCCATCCTCAAGGGATTCTAAAACCTTCTCCAAGGGAAGCAAGCCAGAGGTCTACATACCAGTAGTACTTCTCGCTGGTCCTGGAGACATGTCCACATACCAAGCTCCGACATCCTAACTCACCGGGCTCCTTCCCTGTGCTCACTGCAGTCTAAGCAGTTCCCAGCAACCCTTTTCACCTTCCCCCTTTCAGACAAGAGGCCTTGATCCAAGGACTAATTATCAATTCCAAAATGTCCATTCACATAGCCATTTTCATCAAGATCAAGCAAAATAAACCAAAGGTCTCTAGTAGATGTACCTGGAGAGTCTCCTCTTGCACACTAGATATTCACAGGTTGATTAACTGTCGGGCCTGTACAAAGGTGACAGAAGAAAAATATCTCTGAAGACTTGCTGACAATAAAACCCTAAGGATGGCTTTAGGACAAACCACCTTAAGTCTCAAATTGGAAAGAAGTCATTTGAGGCATACAAAGAAGGACCAACCCATTGTAAGAAAACCCAGTTGGCAATAATCCAAGCTTTTAACAACAAACATTAAAAAAAAAATGCAGGGGTGACTTCCTTGCTTTCTATTAAACATGCTTCTTTTATTAATGGGACTTCCTTGAAGGATTTAAGTGTTGGCTTATAGATTGGCAGCAACTAAGAGACAGAAAAATATAAAGCAAAGGTTTGGGCTCACCGCCAGTCCAGGATGAATCACAAACCAAGACAAACTTCTGCAGCTAAGTACCAGCATTATGGAAAAGGGATTTGCTCCATGCACACACACTTTAAATGACAAGCCAGGAGCTCATTCATTGCACAAAGTCAAGAATCTCTACGATGCAGGCTCAAGACTGCATTCCAGGCTGGCCGAGAACACGAACAAATGCACAGAATCAACAAGACATGGATGGCGTGCTTACGGGATGAGAAGGAGACAGACATGCCTAAAGAAGAGGGTGTGTGTCAGGAAGCAGAAGCAAATTAAGCTGGCCAGGTAGGGTGGGGCCATGAGAGCAGGCTTTGAAAGCCAAGCCTGCTTTCTCTGCAATCAGAAAGGAGTTTTAAGAAGATTAATTTGGCAGAGGCATTTGAGGACAGGATAGAGACAAGGGCAGCAGCTAGAGGGCTGCCACAGCTGTGACACCACAAGGCAGAGTAGAAAGAACTAAGGCTCCATGTCATGCATTTCCTCTCTGGAAGAAACTGATCATCCATTCATCGTGCCTAGACTGTGCACAGATTTTCCCATCTTTGAAACAATGCTACTTCTACACTTGGTTTGATTTTTTTACTCTAGTGGGATTGGTTTTGTTGTTATTGTTGTTTTTGTATTTGTTTGTTTGGTTGGTTGTTTGGTTGGTTTTTGGTTTTGTTTTGTTTTTTTTTTTTTGAGAATTTCATGCGTGCATGAAATTTCCTAGATACACACTCCATTCCCCATCCCATCCCAATACCATCTTGTTTTTCTTTTCTTACTTTCTTCCTTTTTTTTAAATAACTCACTGAGTCAAAGTTATGCTGTTCATACCTCATGAATATTGGGGGCATTTACTGGAGCATGGTCTACCTACCAAGGCCACAGCCCCAAAGAAAACTGACTCTCCTTCCTCCAGAAGCCATCAATTGTCAATAGCTCCTCAGCTAGCTGTGAAGGCTCATAAACACCTACCCACTCTATGCTAGAATATTTTTACTGGCTTGATCTTGTGCAGGCTTTGTGCAGGCAACCGTGGATGCTATGAGCTCATGAGTCCAGTGGTCTTCCCCCACCCTCTGGCTCTTAGAATCTCTCTGACACTCTTACAAATGGGACCTTAAGCATCTAGGAACAGAGTCATCGATTCAGACTTGGACCCTAAAGAAGCCATATTCTAATGACATATTCAATGATCCCATCTTATACTTCTCTGTACCTTCGGACTCTGTAGTAAATCCTTTTAGAACCCAACAATACTTTGTTTTAGTGAAGTTACGTTATTTCAGAAGAAACATCCCCAATTCCAATAAAGAGATGGCTGATCCATTCCATTAGCAGTTCTTGGAGTTGCATGCAAGCAAACAGGTAAGACTCCAAAACAAATATATTGCACCTAGGTGCTCAGAAGACTTTCTTTCATTTTTTCCATCTCAGAAGCAACTTAGCTCTAGGAAAAATTCTGTTCTTTGTTATTGTTCTTAGATTGAGCCTTTTCTTATTCCATCTTAACCAGTATTTCTGCTTTAATTTACTTTTAAATCTTTTGAGGATCTAACTTGTAGGTGTTGGACACAAAGAAAGAAAGAACAAGAAATGTATTTGATCACTTTCTGCAATTAATTGTAAATGGGCTTAAAAAAAATTCCAAGGGGGCTGAGGAAATGGCTCCATTGTAAAGAGTGAATACTACTCTTACAAAGACCTGGATTCAACACCCAGCACCTATGTGGGGCTTACAACCATCTGCAACTCCATTTCCAGAGGATCTAACATTCTCTTCCAGCCTCTAAAAACACCACCGCACACATGCGGTACACATAAAAATATGCAGGCGAACACTCACATATACAAAATAAAGATAAGATGGCACAAGCATTTAATCTCAGCATTTTGGAGGCAGGGGTAGGGGATCTCTGTGAAATCAAAGCTATCCTGGTTTGCATAGCTAGCTCCAGGACAGCCAGGATTACATAGAGAGGCCCTGTATCAAAAAACCAAAATGATGATGATGGTGATGATGACAACAATGGCAAAAATAAAGAAAATTTCCAAAGGGAAATTGTAAAGAAAGAAAAACATGAAGATTTTGAGCAAAGCCATTAGCTCAGTTTGGCTGCCATTAAGACCCTCTGGAAAGTGACAGCTTTGCTCTGTTCCACAGGCTCGAGCTGCGATAGAAGTTAACAAGAAAGTCCCTGATCTCAAGTGACCCCGGGGGAACAGAGAAGCTTCCAGGTGTGGCTGCTCTAATAAGACACAGTATTAACTTGAAGGTCTGTGGGGTTTGAATGAGAATGGCCCCCATGGGCTCATGTAGTTGAGCACTTGCTCCCCAGCTGGTGGAACTGTTTGGAAAGGATTGAGAGGTGTGGCCTTGTTGGAAGAGGTGTATCACTAGGCGAGGGCTTTGAGGTTTCAAAAGCCCACACCATTCCCAGTTAGCTCTCGGCCTCGAGGTTGTGTCTCAAGATGCTCTCCCAACTATTCCTCCATCCCCATGCCTGCCTTCCTGCCTGCCCCCTGCCATGATCTCTGCCATGATGGTCATTCACTCTAACCCTCTGAAATTATAAGTCCCAAATAAACACTTTCTTTTGTAAGTTGCCTCAGTCATTGTGTCTTATCATAACAAAAGTAACCAAGACAATGTCTAATCCATATTTTTCATCACCGATGGTGCCAGAGACAGTAAATTACTCACTACACAGCTATTGGCTTTCTTGCCTTTCCCAGATGCCCTCACAGCTAGTTTGGAGCTGTGTGACTAGCTCTGGCCAATGAAACATGGGAGGAAGTAACATGGCACAGGTTGTTTCCAAATCTGGTACTCTGGGGCTCTATGTGGTCCTCAGCTTTCTCTCCACAGCTTTTAGGAACACAGAAGTGAATGGCAATGTGGTATATCCTCAAGATGAAGACCAAGACCCAGAGTCATCACCTGAGGAACTGAGCTGGAGAGAGCCACTGAACTCCCATGAGGATGCTACATAATGAAGACACGTGGATGGGAGGAGTAAACCTCTGAGGTTTGGGGTTTCATATGTTACAACTGGGATGTTTCTATACTAAGTTTCTCACCTAAAATCTGAAAATAAATGTAGCATGAATGGTAGCGGTTAACAGCAATGGCATCATAGTATAGCGTAGCGTTCAGGGCTTTCATGGTGACACCAACCTGGGTGAGATTAATGGAAGGATTAGAGTTGGGGCATTAATTTACATGCATATACAGTTACCATAACTCTGGGGTATTGATAAGCACTCTCTCAGGATACAAAGGAGCCAAAGTACATATTCTTTTTCCTTTTTTTTTTTTTTTTTTTTTTTTTTTTTTTTTTTTGTTTTGTTTTGTTTTGTTTTGGGTTTTTTTGTTTGTTTTTTGTTGTTGCTGTTGTTCAGGTATTTCTATCGTTGACTATTGGTAACTTCAACACATATCAGCCAACTTACCCTCCTCTTCATTGCCATGTAGGTCTCCACAGTACAAAGGAACCCTAATGTATACAATCATTCCACTATTAGTGAACACATAAAGTGTTTGAAATATGTTTGAAATGCCACTCAAGGATTGGATACCTACATGGGGACTTCCGGAGCCAAAGGGTATGCATATGTTTAGATTAAATAAACATGACCAAACCACCGGCCAAGAGTTATACTAACTTACATCAGTACAACAGTCTGTACGCTCTCTAGTTTCTTCTCTTTTTTTTTTTTTTTTTTTTTTTTTTTTCTGATAAGAAATGTGGAAAACTTGCAGACTGAAATATTTTGTTAGTAGCCACATGGCATTTACTTGGTCTGAGTCCCTCCCCTCCCTTCCCCCCCCCCCGCCCGCCCATACTTGTTTCATTGCAGTAGAAGAAGAGCTGGTTCCCCAGGACCAACCTCTTCCAATATGACAGAAGGGCTTCTCAGTTCCTTTCATGAACAGTGACCTCTGCATCCCTGAGCATCATAATGCCCAACCCAGACCACCCAGAAGCATTGACATAGAGTCACAGAAGATTAAGGAGGTGATCACTGAGAGAAGATGGGGGTGCATCTAAAACACTTTGGAATCAGGATAAAAATGTTGGATGCAATGTTTTGATTTTTTTTAAGTCAAAATCAATGCAAAAACTAACGAAAAGAGGCAAAATCGATCTTACTGATTTTTCCTTCTGTCCCACCCAGGCTTCCATTGCGTTCAGGATAGCCCAGAGGAGCAATCATTCTAAGCAGTTCTAGGAGACGTTTAGACATGCATGCACCTTAAAGATTCTGCCAGGGTGTGGGGAGATGGCTCTGTGGTTAAGAGCACTGGTTGCTCTTCTAGAAGGCCCAGGCTTAGTTCCCAGAGCCCACACAGCAGCTCATGTCCATCTGTGACATCAGTTCCAGGGGGATCTGGTAACCTGTTTTGGTCTGCACAGGTACTAGGCACACATGAGGTGCACATACATAAATGCAGGCAAAACACCCGTTCATGTTTAAAAAAAATTAAAATAAAATAAATCCCTGCCAAGGTTTCTTTAGAGAACCCACAGACCCGCTCAGACACTAATGTTTCTTATTTCTGAGTTGTCAGCTTAGAGGAAATGGAGAAGACATTAAATAGCAGGTTTTCAATAAAGATCTGTCACCCCTTACCACCTGAACTGGCTTCAATGCCACTCAGGTAATAGATGTCAAAGTAGCCCTGCTGGCTGCCACTTTGACTCTCTCATTCTTAAATCTTTTAACTCTATCCTGATGACCAAATGGTGGCTCTGGGCAGCTTTTCAGAAGGTCTCTCAGTTCCTATGCTGAGAAAGACCTAAGAGCAGCATTTTTCAGCCTTCTAAATGCTGTGACCCTTTAGTGGCCTTCCTCATGTTGTGGTGACCCCCCAACCATAAAATGATTCTCATTGCCACTTCATAACTGTAATTTTGCTACTAATACAATTATAATGTAAATACCTGTTTTTCGGACTGTCTTAGGTGACCTCTTTGAAAGGATCGTTTGACCCCCCACCCCAAAAGGGGTCAAGACCCACATGTTGAGAACCGCTGCCTTAGGGACTCCATAGTGGTACTTCTTTCTGCTAGGTTCAGGGTAAAGGACATCAGGCAGAGCAGTCCAGATCCTGGAGATGTAACTCCTGAAGAGTCACTCAGACCATTCCAGCCCAGCCAGCCCTGTCCTTTATCCAGAGTGACTCCCTCAAGGAGCAATGTCACCTCTGGGAGCCTCACACCAGGCTGTCCCATGAATTCATAAAGTCGTCTCCTTATCTGCAGAGCATGAACTGGGGAGAGGTGGAAATCAATAACTTTATTTTTGCCCTCATCCCTTCCTTCCTATCCCCCTCACTACCCAGGAACAGAAAATTAATATTCCCACAAAATGTCATTTATTCCACCTGCCGCAAGATTTAGCATCGATGTGCCCTCTAGTGGATTTTTATAAACAAAAAGTACACACCTGTGGAATCGTGCCCATACCAAACAATGATGATTCTCTTCAACTATGTCCACAGTCCCTGGTGCCAAAACAATGCCATTCAAGGAAGCCTGTCACCAACCTTAGCTGCCACATGACAGCAAAGTTGAAGAGCATCACTTCCAGGTCCTGACTGGTGGCCTTGGTGTCCAGAGCCAGTCATTACCATTAGCAGGAATATCACCTAGGACTTGGATACTGTGGCCTAAACCAGCAGGAGCCCCTCCACACTCTGCTCCCACACTTCTCTGTCTAGAAAATCTACACCCTTCGAGAGCTGCACTGTCCAGTTTGGAGAATGGTCTGTGGTATCCTAACTTTTGGTTTAGAATAAGTTTTTTAACAGCATAGCAAAGCCAAAGGGGGAGGGGAGACAAGAGATAGAGAATGAGAAACATCATTAAACTGGGTGCTCAAAACAGCTAGCAGGAGTTGATGGGGGCAAGCATTTCTGCTGAGTCAGCCAGCTGGAGTTTCCAATAGTGATAGTCCCAGACAGAACAGTGTTCCCTCTGCCGAGTTTTTCCAGTGAAAGAAGAAACAGCAACCTGGTTCTCACACACCCAGCAGAAAGCCGCTGGGGAAGTCGAGGCCACCAGCCAGAGTTCCTAACTGAACTTGCTCTCCATGGACGGGCTTCTCGCTGCTAAACTTGCGACTTCTCATTCCACTTGCAGGCGCTTTGATGTCATGGGAGAAACAACTGAAAGCTCCTTTGGAAACGGTTTACCCTCTAACTGTTCTCAAGGACGCAGCGCTTTCATTTTCAGACTGTTTGGCCATTCCCATTCTTCCCTATCACAGAGGCAAGGAGCCAGGCCACCCCCAAACACGGGTCTTGGAGGACATTTGATTTAAACATGTTTAAGTCTGAAGTCAGTGGGGCGGAGGAGGAGCATACCTGCTTCCAGAGCCAGTGCCTCAGTAATCTCAAACAGTGCATGACAATTTCCCTGGGTGATGGACACAGCTGCTCCAGCCACGTTGCCCAGTGCTGGCTTCTGCGTATGTTAAAGGCTTCCTGTGTTGTCTCTCTCAGGTTTCCCACCCACCACATTACTGATATTCTGAGCCATGTAACTCTTTGTGGGAAGCGGCCACCTGGATGCGGACTAGCATCCCCATACTCAACTCACCATTTATTTTTGATGTTTTACCATTATTATTTCATTTCATTTGAAGTGAGGGCAGTGTGTGCACCCGTGCTCATGTTCTTATGCATGCTGAAGCCAGAGAAGAACAAGCAGTTGTCCTTTTCTATTATTCTCTATCTCATCCTTGAGACAGTTTCTCTCACTGAACCTAGAGCCCCAGCAATCCCCGTCTCCACTTCCCATGGTACTGTAGTTGCAGGGAAGCATGGGACTCTGCCTGGCTTTTTATGTGAGAGCTGAGGATTCAAACTTGGGATCATCATGATTTTACAAGAAGCAGACTTTCCCATCTAGCCATAATCTTAGCCCCAAACTCCTCTATTCATAACCACCAAAACCCATGTCTCTAGATATGGGCAAATGTCCCCATAGAGCAAAGGAAACAATGTCACCCTAAGATGAGACCCACAGCCCTCTCTGTCAAAGTCACTGGAGATGGGAAGCAGAGATACAGGGCAGAAAGTCCTTGTTTGTGTGACTGGTGAGTCACAGTCCTGTCTTTGGGCTCATGGGATTCAGCATCCTGTTACTGGGCACCCTGTCTGGGTGGCACTGATTTCACAAGCTGCTGATTCCCTCCCTGGAAGGATGAGGCATGGGCTGTGTAGGGGGCATGGGGCCAAGGGTGTACAAGACCAGAAAGAGGGCAGCTGAAAAGGGAGGGGAGGAAAAGGAAAGGGGTTGACTACTGAGTTCCATACGACATCAAGACATGGCCTCGCTCCCATGTCTGTCATCCTGTCAGAGTTCCTATGCACAACAAAAGCCTGGAGACTTCTATGTTTGCCAGACACATGCTTACACAGGTTACCTGTGAGGAGGCAAATCAGGCTTGGGGAGGTGATTGGTTTGCCAAGCCACCATGACCAAAGCCTCATATGCTCTGGGACTCTCAGAAGTAGGTCACCGGGACATTAAACAACCCTCCAGTCAAGTGTTTCCACAGGTACAAAGTTAGGGAAGATCTTAAACTAAATACAAATTCTGCTTCCTAGCTGACTTCCAGGCACTGAGTCACAGTGGCCTAATTCAATATTTCTCTATTATTGTCACTTAGTAAATGTTTTGTGGTCATTTTCTCCCCATCCACCCTGTCATCTCAAATGGCAGGGGTACTCTCATTTCCCAGTTCTTCCATGGGGCCTGACAGACTAGCCTGGAGGCCAAGAGACACATGGGAGGCCTACACTGTCTTTCTCACAGCCAACTGCACCTAGCTGGGGCCCTCACAGGCAACACAGAACAAAAGATAGAATTCCTGGACCATGCACCAAAGAGCCAGGCTTCAGTCTATTGAGCAACCTCAGCAAGTTGCTACCCTCGCTGGCTCTCAGATACTCCATCTGACCAAAGAAAATCCATCCTCCAGCCTCTGGCCTGTCCTGAGATGTACAAAACGAGTATGCTCTCTGACTCCAATCTTCTGAACAAGTCTCCCAGAGAAGGCTGGGTTGTCACTTCCCAATCTGCTCCAAGCTGGTTTTGATGAGTAACTTTCTTTCCTCTGTGAAAGAAAGTTCTTTCCTCTGTGAAAGTTTCTTTCCTCTGTGAAAGAAAGCTAAGAGCTTATGGGCACAAGACAGGCTCTGAGCCCAGCTGAGGACTGATGGGAGATGTCATTCTGTAAATACTTTTCTCATACTGGTTAATGAATAAAGCACTGTTGGCCAATAGGAAAGCAAGATAGGTGGGACTAGGAGACAAGGAGGATTTGAGAAGTAGTAGGGAGGAGTCAACATAGAGAGATGGAAGAGAGCAGAACCACCCGCCCCCTCTCTCTGGTAAGATAAGACCACGTGGAAATACTTAGATTAATAGAAATAGGTTAATACTTAAGACAGAGCTAGCCAATAAGAAACTAGTAACAGGCCAACAGCATTATATCAAATACAGAGTCTCGATGTGTTATTTGGGGCTGGTGCCATGGTGGGAAAACCTTACTCATAACAGAGGACAGGCGCTCCCTCCCTTCAATCATCATGCTGGAGAAACCACACTCCCAGGGCTGACTCTCACCCAGCCTGGCATCCCCTAAAATAAATAAATACATAAATAAATAAATCAAGAAACTTCCAAAGAAAATGAGAGACTTGATTGTGAGTTTTCAAATGTATAATCCTATGTCTTGGCTTTTGTATACAAATGCCTCTTCTTGCCCTAGAAAGTTGAACATGGTGGCAGGAGGCATCAGGTAAAGGGAAGCTGCAGAAGGAGTCTTCAACACAGACTGGCCAAAAATGTGCTGGCCAAGAGACGCAAAGACAATCCTAAGTTCCAGACTGAGACACAGAAGCTGCTGGACTCTCTCCTGTACATAATGGTCACAGAGATCAGCCCAGGCCCAGTGAGAAACCACAAACAAAGCCAGAAAGGCTATCTTAGTCCATTGAAGCTGCTATAACAAAATGTCATGGACCGGTGGCTTATCAACCACAAAAATGTGCTTTGTACAGTTCTTGAAGCTGAGGAATTCAAAACAAAGGTGCCTATCTCTGAAGTCCTATCTCTGAAGACCATGTTCTCACTGTATTCTGTGTAGAAGGGATATAGGGTTTCTCTGGGCCCTCTTTAATAAAAGCACAAATTGCCCGGCGTTGGTGGCACACACCTTTAATCCCAGCACTCGGGAGGCAGAGACAGGTGGATCTCTGTAAGTTCAAGGCCAGCCTGGTCTACAGAGCGAGTTCCAGGACAGGCTCCAAGCAATACAGAGAAATCCTGTCTCGAAAAATAAATAAATAAATAATTCAGTCATTAGGGCTCTGGTCAGGGTCCTCAGCAACCAAACAAAGGCAACAATTTTTGGACTAGAGAGTTCACTTTGAGTGTAGCACACACTAGTAATAGTCCTAGCATGTAGGAGGCTGAGGTCAGTGAAGCACAAGTTCAAAACCAGCCTGGGCTACATGGTAAGTGGGATGCCAGCCTGGGTTAAATTGTGTGTGTGTGTGTGTGTGTGTGTGTACAGACTAGGAGATGCCTCCTAGATCTAATCTTTAAATAATTGTCATGTGCCATTTAATCTAAGTATACACGTGGATATAGCTCCTATTAGTTTCATTTTTCCTCTTTCATATTATTTTGATTCTAAAGAACCAAATATCTTGCATTAGTTACTTTTCTCAATTCTATGACAAAAGAGACTTAAGGGTTTCTTTATTTCACTCTGAGGGTGAGGTCCATGATGCTGTGGCGTGCATGGGCAACTGGTCACATTACATCTACTGTTAGTAGCTCAGAGAGATACAGACTGGGGTTCCACTCGCTTCCTCCTTGTTATGCAGCCCAGGACCCCAGCCAGAGAGTGGTACTGCCCACATTTATCGTGGGTCACCCCATCTCAGTTAACTCAGGCTGGAAACTCCTTCACAAACATCTGCCCCCTAGATGACTCTAGACCTTGTCAAATAGACAACAGGTCCAGAATCACTTTCTAGACACCTTAACCCTAAACCCAAAACATGGAATTTTCTCAGCATGGAGGGCCCTGTCTCTATCTCTCCTAGCAAGCAGAGGATCCCTAGACTTTTGTCAGTACATCAGTGACAATTAATTTCCCTGTGGTGTGACTGAGAAGTAGTGCATGGTTACTGAGATGTCCTTGTTGGCCCATATGACCCAGCTTACATCACTAAGATGCCCAGGATGAGCATCAAAACAATCAGTTCACTAAGGCTCTCATTTTTCCTACAGCCAGTGCTACCATGGCTAGTCACTGGGTGGGGAACAGCTGGTCAGATGTGCCTCCAGAAGAACAAGCCACAAATGCTGTTGAACCATGCTTCCCTAGGGACTTTAAAGCCATGTTATGACCAGGGCCTCGGGAAAGATTCTCTGTTTCCTCAAAATAACTGTTTTAGAGAGCTTGTTGCCTGTTTGGTCATGGGAACTTGGTAGGGACTTACTCTGAACCACAGTGAACAGAGGAGACTGTAGAATAGACATTATTTTTAATTCCCTACACTCCACCTCAATAGAATTGCTATTCTAGTGCCCTAATCCTGCAAGCCACTCCTTTCAGAAAGCTCCCCTAGCCCTGCCCTTATTCCAACCCAGTTTGCCAGACCTATCTTATTATTTCTTTATTAAAGATTAACTTATTTTAAAATTATATGCGCACATGAGTGCAGTAGCCATGGAGGCCAGAAGAGAGTGTCAGACACCCCCTGGAGTTGGAGTTATGGACAGTTCTGTATTGCATTGGGAATAAGATTCCAGGACACAACATTCGCTGATGGATGTTTATCTGGGGAGAAATCACTTACACCAGAAATAGATGACTGCCACACGTTCCTGTTCTAAGGATGCCTCCAGATGCTCTCTGTCTCTGACCAGGAAGTAAGAGAGCGAGCTGGGGTCCAGGACCCCAGACCTAGTCTCCACAGGTCATGCCCAAACCTGTCCCAGCAAGTTAAGGGGCTTGCCACCAAGCCTGACAAACTAAGTTCAGTCCCTGGGACCCACGTGATAGGAGAGAATGGACTCCTGCGGATTGTCCTCTGACTTCCACATGTGTACAGGATGTGTGCGCACACACACATGCACACACAGAAATATAGACATGAATAAACAAATGCTATGAAAGACGTGATTAGGACACAATCACACATGGAGAGACCACACAAGGACACGCAAAACAGTCATTTTCAAGCTAATAGGCGTGGTCAGTGCAACAGGTACAGCCAGGGTGGATATCTAACTACAGTTGTAAGCTACCTGATGTGGGTATTAGAAATTGAACTCAAGTCCCCTTCAAGAGCAATTTGTGCTCTCAACAACTGACCCATCTCTACAGCCCCAGATCCATCCTCTTAAAAACTAAGCCAAATGTCACCCTCACCAATTATCCTGGAAGAACTTGATCTTAATCCAACACAAACTCTCAGCAGCCTGTCCTTTCCCAGAGCTCTGTAGCATAGGGCCACACAGCAGGTGGCTTCAACAGCAGAAATGAACTTTTTCGAAGTTCAAAGGCTACACAGTTCTAATGGCCAACGTCTAGACGGCTAGATGTCTAGATGTCCCCTGAGGGCTCTCTCTTCCTTGGCTTGAAAATAACTATTTTGTGTGTCCTTGTGTGGTCTCTCCATGTGTGATTGTGTCCTAATCACACCTTTTCCATAACATTTATTTATTCATGTCTATATTTCTGTGTGTGCATGTGTATGTGCGCAAACACCCTGTACACATGTGGAAGTCAGAGGACAATCCACAGGAGTCCATTCTCTCCTTCTATCATGTAGGTCCCAGGGACTGAACTTAGTTTGTCAGGCTGGTAGCAAGCCCCTTAACTTGCTGAGCCACCTCACTGGCCCAATCCAACCTGTTCTTATAAAGACATTGGTCTTATTAGGTTGAAGGTCAAGATAGAACTTCGTTTTGCCTTGCTTGGTATTTTAAAGCCTCTGTATCCCAATAGTGACATTCTAAGGCCCTGAGGGCAAAGACCTAAGCTCATAAGCCTGCAAAGGGGGTCACAGGAAATCTGCCACTGTAAAGAAATTCCAGGGGGTGTTTGTTCCTAGAACGTAGTAGGTGCTTATTTTTGAGTGCATGAATGAATGAATCTCTTGGGACTTACATCCCTTTATATCCTGTGGTTTTATATTGGTTGTACATGAATGTCATTCCACCTTCTGGAACATCTTGAAGATGTTCTCGTGTACAGCTTTGTCCATTGAATCTTAGGCTCTAGGATAAGGCCTTGATCAACTAAACATTGTCATAAAAAAAATTTAACTCTATAGCTTTGGTGAAAGTTTCTTGTTCTGCCCTATCCTGTAGCCACTTTCAGATAATCACACAGAGGTTTATATTAATTATAAATGTTTGGTCAGTAGCTCAGGCTTGTTACTTAAGCTCTTACAACTTAAGCTATTTCTATTAATCCATGTACCACCCTGAGGCTCATGGCTTTTACCTCTATTGCATTTTGTATATCTATCTCATTCTCCATCTGGATGGCAACACTTCACTCTCATTCCACGTTCCTTCTCCCCAGAATTCTCTATGTCTCTGGCTGCCTCCCCTATACTTCCGATCAATAGTCAATGAGAGTAATGTATATTCATAGTGTACAGAAAGATTATCCCACAGCATACAGCTAGCAGCTTGAATCCTGTAAGCCACCCATTCTATCATCCAAGCCTAGGCAGCCTGTGTATGATCCTAGCCTGACCACACCAGTCCCCCATGGTTCTTCAGCGCCTGGCTAAGACCGTGGTGTGAAACCCTTTGTGAACTCCTAAAGAGCTCCTACAAATGGTGGATGTCACTCTTTCAGCTATTTTGTAACACACTACTTCCAGTTACTATGGCTTCACAATAAATCACCCTCAGAGTTTACTGTCTTCACTTGATCTTAGCCAAAAAGCTGAGGAGCAATAAAACATAGTTGTCTTTTGAAACATTCATAGAGGGCTAAGTGTGCCTCTCAGTACATCTCAGTGTTTAACATGCACAAGCTTTTGTTCACTCAGTGCATGTGTGCATGCACACATGCATGCATACATACACACACTGTGCGATATATTTTGCTCACCAATGTGCAATGAAGGGAGAGACCTGTCTCTGCTCCACTTGGTATCTGATAGACAAGCTCCAAGCAAAGGATCTGGGTATTCAGGAAGTCTGCCTACAAGTCTACCATATATGGCCCCTCCAGGCAGCTCAGTCCTGACACAGTGACAGGACTCCAAGACCAATACAACAAAAGGAGAGAGCTAGGGACAGCCATGCCATCTTTTAGGACCTGTTTACAGCATGGCTTCGGTTACATTCTACTAATGAAGCAGTTGCAAAGGGTAGGGTAGGCAGTCTCTGATATTTAGAAGTTCTAAAAAAAATATGTGGACCTAAAATTAAGGCTATGGCCACTGTGAAAAAGACTACCCAGCAGTACCCAGCACATTTGTCCAGTGAGTGAAGCTTCTGTACTTCCTACCAGCATAGTGCAAGGCTCCCTTGCCCAGCCTCATGCTGTAGAACCTCTTTAACCCTGTCCATAGTCATAACCTGCATCTCTGAACCAATCTGTCATGGTCCTGCCTTTTGCAAGAAAGAAGTTGGTTTTAAACACTGGTTTAGGTGCAGATTCCTCTTAGGTTGTAGAAAGAAAATTCTCTTTTACTGTTCTGGTATCTATAAGGTGTACCCTGGGAACTCAGAGAAGTCCAATCTGGGGAGTGGGAAATTGGTGAGTCATTCAGGTTTTTTGACACACAGCCCACAGGGCCACCTGGCTATGCAGAAGTGAGGTTCTTATTCCTTACTGCATCTATTCCTCCCTGCGCTGGCTTGCCCTTCACCTCTGCTTAACTGTTGGTGATGAGCATCACCCCCCAGCCCGCCCCACCTTCTGGCCTGAATCACTCATTTCCAGAGCCAGTATCCCAAGCCCACAGATTGTTTCCAAAGACTAGTAGAAGGACCTAAGCAGACCTAATTGTCAAATTCTCAATAAATTGGGTTTCACTGCAGGAAGCATCCAAAGAGCTTTGACCTTTCTCCTCCGTGATGTCTTCTACACACCCATTCTGATTCATCTGTTTGTTCTCTGACTCTTAAGCCTGTATAATCCTTAATTATATCCTGTGGCGATGATGAAATGTCAGCCTCTTTAGTTTTTATTATGGTGTTGCTGGTCAAGGGGGCTCCAGCTGACACCACAGAATGCCACAGAAAACGAAGTACAGAATCCACTCACTGGTCTGTGCTGTGATCACACTCTCCCACCCACACACGCGCACACACGCACACATGCATACACACACATTGCATACAGGGAAACACCCACTTGCACACACACAAGCACCCATACACATTCTCCCATGTGTACACACACTAACATATTTGCCAACATGTGCATATACTAACCCATACATCCACACATCCTGACAGATGACTAGCTCTGAATTCTGAGCTGCCTAGGAATCCAGATTCATCTCTTCACACTCCTCATTCCACATAAAGACAGGTCAAAAGGCATCTGGTTCCTTTAATAACCCATGTTCTCTCTTATCAGAGCCCTGGCTCTCAATACTCCCTCTACCTGAGTAGCAGTTCTCAGCCTGTAGGTTGCAACCCCTTTGGAGGTTGAATGGCCCTTTCACAGGGGTCACCTAAACACATCTTCTATCAGATGTTTACATTCTGATTCATAACAGTAGCAAAATTACCATTATGAAGTAGCAACAAAATAATTTTATGGTTGGGAGTCACCACAATGTAAGGAACTGTGCTAAAGGGTTGCAGCATTAGGGAGGTTAAAAACACTGCCATAGGGCATCCCTCCCTTCCCTCTTCAACCTTCAGCTCATAACTTGAAAGGTAGTTTCCAGGGAAGCCTCCCCAAAGCTGGCTCTGTTTCACGTTTTCTTCACAGTCCATACTACCCCTCCTAACTCTCAGCTTGAGGTGTTCTGGTTACTTAGTCAATGGATGTCTGTCTTCTCCCCCCATCTCCACCTCTTCAAGTTCAACAATGATGGGAGCATGTGTACATCTGACCATCTATTGGTACTGAAGGCTCAGCATCAAGCTCAGCACAAAGACCCTGGGGAAGCTGTCTTTCCTGATCCGGCTTGGGGACCAGCTGTGTGCTTTGTTCATGTCCTCCCTCTGAAGCTCAGCTGGATTCTGACCCTCTTGAGAGATACCAAGAGGATGGGAACTTTACATAGTGATACCATTTAGAGGCAGAGCCTTTCAGAAGTGAATAGGGTTAGCTAAGACCATCAGCCCTCATGATTGAATACCAGAAGCTTTGCAAGAAGACAGAGGTTGGAAAATATACGTGTACTCTCTGTCTTTTATCATGTGATATCCTTCACAGCCTTGGGACACTGCCAGCAAGAGAATTATCAGTAGATGTGGCAATTTAGCCTTGCATTTTCAAAGCCATAAGCCAAGACAAACCCCTTTTCTTTTTAATTCACGTGGTCTGTAGTAGCCTACAACAGTCTTAGCAACAGAAAATAGATTAGGATAATGTCTTATTCTGGCCTACTATAACAACATACCAGAGACTGGGTAATTCATAAAGAAGAGAGTTTTACTTCTCACAGTTTGGGAAGATGAGACACCCAAGATCAGGGTGCTGGTCCATTGGCAACTGGTAAAGGTGTGATTGCCATTTTCCTGATATCCTTTTGAAGGCCATGTCCTACAGGGGAGAAGAACACTGCTCCTAACATGGCAGTAGAATATGCAAGCAAGGAAGGAATGAGAAAGAAATGGGGCTGAATTCCATCCCTTCATGAAGAATTCACTTCTACAATAACATTAGTCTATTGATGAGGGCTGAGCTCTCACTTCCCAGTCACTGTCGTGTTGGAAATGATTTTTAATACATGCTTGGGGGGGTACATCTCACAGAACACTGGCTTTTCCCTTCCACTTGAATACCACCAACACACTTAAGCAGTATCCAACAGTGTCACAGGTGCCACCATAGTGAAGCAATAGACAATGCAGAAAAGAAAGCAACTGTGAAGAGGGCGAGGTGTAAGGAAGAGGGTGAAAAGGGGAGAGACTGCACAGAGCCCATGGTTCTCAACGGGGCCACATGAACCTGGGATCTTTCCAGAGTGCTCAGGAATGATTAAAGCAACGGAATAAATAAGGCATGTCTTAGAGAGTCAGCTTTGCTTCTTAATATTGTTTTTTAAGTTATTTTTAGACGGAAAGAGGTTTCTGATGAAATACCTAATTGCTTTGCTTTGTTGTTTTGTTTTTGAGATGGGGTCTGATTCTATAGCCCAGGCTGGCCTAAAACTTGTGATCTTCCTGCCTCAGCCATCCAAGCACCAAGATGTCACCATATCCATTGATTTTTAAGAGCATGAGATTGAAAGACACTTATGGCTTGTTACTGACTCTGCTCTCTCCCTCGCTTCTTCCCAGAGAACCTACATTTAAAGCAAGAACCTCCAGATTCATTGGTTTAAAAGCCTGAAAAGCCCTGTTACATAGCCTAGGATTTCTCTCAACATGGAGGCAGGAGTACAGGTATCAGGATTCTTGGATTGGGCACGCCAGAAAAGCTGCAGGTGCCCTTCATGGATCAATCAGGAAAGTGCTTGCTATGCAAACATAAGAACCTGAATGCAATCCCCAGAATCCATGTCAAAAAAAGAAAGGACAGACTGACAGACAGAAGGAAAGGAGGGAAGGAGAGAGAGAAGGAGGGAGGCAGGGAAGGAGGGAGAGAGAGAGAGAGAGAGAGAGAGAGAGAGAGAGAGAGAGAGAGAGAGAGAGAGAATATAAAAGAGGGAGCCATTATAGGATTGAAGAGAAAACTGAACCTAAAGAAATGTCCAGAGACCTACAAGACTGACTCCAACTAACAATCTGAGCAACAGTGGAAAAGCTACCATACATGCCCTTCCCTGATAATGAGATCAACGAATTGCCACCATAGATCAAATGGACCTGAAAGACACCCATGCAGTTCACAATGCACTTTACCTTCTCAGCAGCCCGTGAAACTTTCTTTAAAATACATGATATATTAGAACAAAAGGCACATCTCAACAAATACAGGGGGAAGTGAAATAACATAAACAAGATTAGCAAACCCTTAGCCAAATTACCCAAAAGAGAGAAAAGACCCATATTACTAAAATTAGAGATGAAAACAGAGACATTACAACAGATATGAAATCCAGAAAAATCAATGAGGACACGCCTTGAAAACATGTCCTCCACTAAACCAGAAACTCTGCAAGAAGTGACTGGTTTCTAAATGCATATGACTTATTAAAGTTGACCCAAAAATGGAATGAATCATCTAAGCAGACCTGTAACACACAATGAGATTGAAGCAGTCATTTAAAATCTTCAGACCAAAAAGGACTCAGCTCCAGAAGGTCAGCACAGAATTCTATCGACTGATACCAATAATCACTCAAATTACTCAGTAATTAAAAAGAAAGAAGTATTTCCAAACTCTTTTTTATGAATCCAGATTTACCCTATTCTGAAGCCAGACAAAGACAATAAAAAACAGAAAATTATAAACCAACCTCCCAGATGAACACAAACACAAAATTTCTCGATAAAATACTTGCAAACTGAATTCAGGAGCATGCACATCAACGAGTCATTCACCATAATCAAGTCAGCTTCATTTCAGACATTAGGGGATGCTTCTATATACATAGAGCAATAAATGTAATTCATCAAATCAATGTTCTCCTGGACAGAAATCATATGATCATCTCAATAGATGCAGAAAAGAACTTTAAAACTAACTAGCACTCTTTCATGATAAAAGCCTTGAAGAGACTAACAATGGAAGGAATGTATCTCAACTTAACAAAGGGTAAAGATGAAAAACCTACATCCAACATCATACTAAACGGAGACAAACTCAAGACATTTCCACTAAGATCAGAAAGAAGATAAGGGTACCAACTCTTCCCACTCATACTTAACATGGTACTTGAAGTCTTAACAATAGCAATAAGTCAAGAGAAGGAAATAAAATGAATAAAAATATGAAAGGAAGAAGTCACAACATCTATTTCTACTTGTAGATGACATAACTCCATACATGAGAAACCCTGAGGACTCTGCCAGGAAACTCCTAGAGATGAAAAACAGTTTGAGCAAAGTGTCAGATCACAAAATTGAGATATAAAATCAGCAACCTTCCTATATAACAACACACATACTGAGAAAGAAATCTTGGAAACAATCCAACCATAAGAGCCTCAAAACTATGTCTTAGAATAAATCTAAAGACCTCTCCAATGACAATTTTGGAAAAAAGAAACTGCAGGGAAGAGTTGAAGGCCATATTAGAAGATGGAAAGATCTTCAACCTTCCATGCTCTTAGAATGATAGGATTGCTATTGTGAAAATCAATATTATGAAAATTCTTACCAAAGCAATCTGCAAATGAAATGTAATCCCAATCTAACTGTCAATTCAATTCTTCAAAGAAATAGAAAATAAATTTATAGATTCATATGGAAGCACGAAAGACTTTGGATAGCCAAAGCGATCTTGAACAATAAAATCACTGATGAAGGCATCACCATGTCAGACATGAAGTTAAACTACATAGATATAGCAATAAAAAAAAAGCACAGTACTATTACAAAACTAGCCACAATGATCAAGAATATAACCTAGGACCCAATATAAGTTCACACAAAAGGCACTGGATATTTTACAAAAAAACTAAAAATCCACACTGGAAAAAAGACAGCCTCTTCAATAAATGCTGTTGGGAAAATTGAATAGTCACAGATAGAAGAACAAAGCATGGTCCCTACCTCTCGCCCTTTGCAAAATCAATTCCAAATGCACCAAAGGCCTTTAAGTTAGACCTGAAACTCTGAAAGGACTAGAGGATAGAGCAGGAAATTTGAGATATTTCAAGATATAGGCATAGGTAAGGACTTTCTGAATTAAGACTCCAGTCACTCAAGAAATAAGATCAGCAGTTGACAAGTGGGACCTCATGAAACTAAAGGCTTCTGTACTGATAATAGAAGGAAGAAGTAGCCTACAGAACAGAAGAAAACCCTTGCTGTCTGTACATCTGACAGAAGATCGGTGTCTAGACTATACAAAGTTCTTTATAAAACTAAATATCAAGAAAACAAACATCTAATTAAAAATCATCTATGAAGCTGTGTGGTAGCTCACACCTTTAATACCAGCTCTTATAATGCAGAGGAAGAGTTTGAGGCCAGCCTGACCTATGTAATGAGTTCCATGTCAGCCAGAGCTCAACATTAGACCTTGTCTCAAAATAAAACAAAAAGCAAACAAACAAAAGTCTACGGAACTGAACAGACTCCTCAGGAGAATAGAAATGGCTAATAATACTTTGAAAAGTATATAACATCCTTTATTATCAAGAAAATTAATGACCACAATTGCTGGCAAGGGTGTGGGGAAAGGGAGCCTCCTTCACTGTTGGTGGAAGTGTAAACTGGTGCCACTACCATGGAAATCAATATCGACCTCACAGCCAATAACAGAGATATCCGAACTTTCATGTTCATTTTGGCTCCATTCACAACAGTGAGGAAATAGAGTGGCCTAGATGTTCATTAGTAGATAAATGGGTATTGAAAATATGCTACATATACACAATGGAATTTTACTCAGTGATAAAAAAGATAATAAATTATGAAATTTGCAGGACAATGAGTGGATCTGGGAAATACACTGCATGAGGTAACCCAAGACCAAAATGACCAACACAGCATGTTCTCCCTTATAAATGGATCTCAGCGATGAATTTCTAAATGGTGTGTTTAACTGAGTACTGATAAAGACCAAAAAAGATAAAAAGAGGTCATTAGAGGGGGAGGGAGGAGAGGCAGGGCTTGAGGGAGGTGGAATGGGCAATACATCAGACATGAAAGTGGAAAGAGGAAGTAGAGGTGGGAAGATTTAAACAGACATGGAGTGAAAAGATAGGGGAAAGAAGAGAGGAAGAGAGATGGGTAAGCCAAACTAAGGATGCATGAAAAAAAAAATCTCTATGGAGCTTGTTTTAAAGTATAATCTTAAAGATTTTAAACAAAGGTGCCCTCTGTGGATGGATAACACTCATTCCAATAGGCATGGGTTGGTAAATAAAAATCCCAGTGCTACATATGAGTTGTTGGTCAGACATGTCTTGGAGCTACGGCCCTCCCCCAAAGAAATTTACAGGTATTACCATTGCTCTTGGTTGCCCATAAGAACTTGATGGGAAAACCCCATTGATGATGACGCCACACGCTTAGGTGGCTGGACTTGGACAAATAGAACTGATACTGACTAGGAAGTGAAGCTTTCTCTTCGTTGGCAAGCTTTTATTCTACCAGAGGAGCTACATAGGCTGCTGGGGGTGGGAAAGAATTACTAACAGTCTTTGGGGGGGTGGGAAAGAATTATTGACAGTCTTACCCAGCCATGAACTCTCCAAGCTACAACATTGACTATCCTGGCAAGATATACCCATGGGCACAATAGTGGTATGGGTATTATGGAGGTAACCAACCACTTTCTGGCTGAACTTAAGGCCCATTCCACAGTAGGAAATGCATAACCTAGTACCAAAAATCAGGTCAATAAGCCATAACTGGGAGCTCCCAGATGCTAGGGGGTGAATCTAATAGTATTAATTTGAATACTAGACATAGTATCAAACTGCAAAGATTGCAAGGATCTGTAGGTTGCTCAGCCACAAATGGGACACGCACACACACACGCACAGTTCAGGTAACATTGCAGAAAACAGGGCAGAAAGATTGTCCCAGGCCAGAGAGGACAAGGACAAAACAGTGTTTTCTGGATTTGATAGGACCTTGTCACCCATGAACTCACAGCAGTTGTGATTGTTTGCCTGGCTGTGGTTGTCTGCGCATGATCAAGCCAGTCAGTATCCCAGCACTGACAAGCCCTCACCTCTAGCTCAAGAGCTTTTGACAGTTGATGGCTACTGTGGAAGAGTATGTTTTCTTTAAGGTCCTGGTAGTTTCAGTGGGTGAGTCTATGCCATGAGTATATAGGCAACAAAAATTGGACTCAGTGGGTTATTTTGGTTTTTTGTTTGTTTGTTTGTTTTTTGTTTTGTTTTGGGTTTTTTTGTTTTTGTTTTTTTTGTTTTTGAAGATGAGATTAGAAGGAGGTGAGTGAGAGATTAGGTGGATCCAGGAAAAGTTGGGGGGTGATAGATATGATCAAAATATACTGTATCTATGGATTTTTTTTTTTTTTGAGACAGGGTTTCTCTGTGTAGGCCTGGCTGTCCTGGAACTTGCTCTGTAGACCAGGCTGGCCTTGAACTCACAAAGATCATCCTGACTCTGCCTCCTGGGTGCTGGGATTAAAGGTGTGCACCACCACTGCCCAGCTGAACTTCTTAAAGAATTTTAATTTTTAAAAAAATGTATTTTAGAATGGTGGATTCTAAGAGATTCATATAAGGTCCCTCACAGAAAATGGGGAAGGGACAAGTTCTCCAGAGCACATGGGAGGGGCAGTGAGTGGAGAGGGAACTAGGAGAAAGAGAAGGGGAGGAGAGGAAAGCACATGAGGCTAGAAAGATTGAATCAGGGGAGGAATAAAAGACAGGAGAGAGAGAGAGAGAGAGAGAGAGAGAGAGAGAGAGAGAGAGAGAGAGAATAAAAGAGGGAGCCATTATAGGACTAAAGAGAAAAAAAACTAAAGAAATGTCCAGATACCTACAAGACTGACTCCAACTTACAATTTGAGAAACAGTGGAAAGGCTACCATAAATGCCCTTCCCTGATAATGAGATCAACGACTAACTTATCCACCATCATGGAGCCCTCATCTAGTACCTGTTGGAAACAGAAGCAAACACCCACAGCTAAACACTGAGCCAAACTAGAATCCAGATGCAGAGAGAGAGGACAAGACCAGGTTGCATAAACACATAAAGACAGCTGACCTGAACAAGGAGGAGCTAACGGGCCCCCAGACTGATAGCTGGGAATCCAGCATGGGACTGACTCAGACCCCCTGAATATGGGTCTCAGTTAGAAGGCCTGAGCAGTCTAAGGGACCTCTGACAGTGGAAGCAGGACGTATTCCTGGTGCACAAAAGGACCATGGAGGGATACTCCGTTAACATAGAGACAGGAGAGAAGTCCTAGTCCCTACTTCAAATGACTTGACAGATTTAGATGACCCCTCCTGGGTGGCATCACCCTACATGTGGAGTAGTGGGAGGGGAATGGAAGGGGAGGGTGGTCAGGGTGCATGTGAGGGGGGGGGAGAGAGAGAGAGGAAGGAGAAAGGGAGGGAAAAGGGAGGGAAGGAGGGTGGGAGGAAGGGAGGGGAGAAGGGAGGGAGGGAGAGAGGGAGAGGGAACTGGGATCGATATGTAAATAAATAAATAAATAAGTTTAAATAAAAAATTATATTTTAAAATAATCAATTAACCACTAAACAAAACTTATATGGTGGGAAAACATAACTAAGGAAGACACCAAGATTGACTTCTAGTTTCCAAATGCATGCTCACACATACCCACACATATGGACCACACCCACACATAACTATGTATACATGCACACATACAAGATACAATTCAGATATTATGTTGCCTTCATATGTTGTGTCAGATTCTTGGCAACCCTGAGGCTTTGTGGTATGCCCTTGAAGACTAGGTAGGGTGAAAATTTCTTTTGTGACATGTCCACACTGAGTTTCAACTGTGCCACAATATTAATAGCTAATATGTATGTATGCATGTTAGATTTTGGGCATGTATATTGACTGTTTCCTTGAACACACTAGACACTAGCTCCATGATTCTCACCATTTTACAAATGAAGCTAAATTCAGATTTAGAAAACATTAAATAATTTGCTCAAGGTGACACATGGATTCAGTGAAAAACCCAAGGACCCCAGGCAATTTTGTAGAGTTTGGTATGGTAGGCAAATTAATATACACAGCTTTTTTCTTTGGATGGGTAGGTGGAGCTTTCATTGGGACAACCAGCCAGCTCCCAAATAACCACACAGTTAACAGCCTAAATAGGGGCAAGGGGCATCAGACAAGTGAACAGATGTGCAGCATCTTGCACCATGAAGGATGCAAAGAAGCACAGGGCAGAACATTTGTTCAACTTAAAGGAGTTTCTCCTTGGTGGTGTACAGGTCATCCCATCGTGCATCTGTTGTTTCCCTGGTCCTACCTCTGGCCCAACATGTCCAGTCACAAACTGCATCACATAGGTGTGGAGATGAAGCCAGTTTCTTATCACCAGAATAAAACTGGCCCAGTTAGCATCCAAAATAGGACCTATCATCCAGAAGTGTCTGTAAACATAATCAGGGTAGAATTTCTTAGGGCAGCAGAGTTGGAATGCCCTGGAATACTGGGGCCCAAGGATGGACAGTCTATGTTTGGCATGAAGATACTGGATAAGAAATGCTAAAGAGGTGTTTTGGTTGACAAACCATAAGCCTAGCTCAAAACTCTGCCGGGTCCTAGGAAAGCATTAATAGGTCTGTCAAGCTCTAGTCATATCTCTGCAGATAGCATCTGGCCCCTAATGGTGCCCACAGACTAGTAGAAGCCAGTCTTGACAGCAGGATGGCTGAGGGACAGAATGCAAGGCAATATCATGAAGCAAATAAATGGTATCCTCTCAAACTTTAGAGCTAGGTGGGAACCCAACGGACAGACCTATAGTGTCCCAACCAAACACTGGTGGTGGCTACCACCACCATCCTGGCTCCTTCTTATCTTCTTATCTCAAACCCATCACATTTAGCTCTAACCTGACCCTGACCCCACACCACCTGCATCCCTTAAGCCTCTGACCACCTAAAGCCTGTGTCCCCCAGTGCCCCACTACACCCCCCTTTTAAAGCAGAGCCTGAGGAGTGCTGGTGTTTTCTGGTTGCCCAGCTGATCGCTCCCACACTCTGATCTATGGGTTGTTTTGATTTCCTCCTTTGAACTCTTCCCATCCCACTCCAGCAGCAGACAGAGATACTGAATTAAACCACAGACAAGTTGGAGACAATGAGCGCCAGGGGGCCCCTCCCTCACCCACCCACCCCCACTCCCTGGCCTCCCCTCCCCTCCCCTCTCCTCCTCGAAGTCTGCAGACATCTGCAGCTGGAGCCCAGCACGGGAGTCCTCAAGAAGAGCTGGCTGGAAGCTGAGGCACAGCCCTGGGCCCTCCTGAGTCAGGGAGCAAGCGACTGGCATTAACCTCCAGCGGAGAGGCGCTCACCATTTGTGATGGAGCTTTTGTTTTTCGCCCCTCAGCAGAGGTGCCTGGGCCATGTTGAAGATTTAACCAAATTATAATGAATGATCCTCAGCAGCGCTGTGCCCTAATTAGAACAAGTCGCACAGACATATTGTCTCCCTGATTTCCTCTGTTCCATTTCTCGCCCTCTCTCTCTGCTCGGGACACATGGGCCCCATTAAACATTTTAGTATTTAATGTGGTTCCCTTAAATTACTTCTCAAGTTTTCGAGTTCCATTTAGAATTGGATTTTAGTCTTTGACTGTGTTTTTTATTTGGGGCTTTGTACATTTCATAGCCGCTCTTTTTCTCCACCTAGTGGAGACTGTGAATACCATTTAGCCGCACCCAGGGTGGAGGATGGGGCAGCCACCCGCCAGCCAACTGCAAGATGGTGGCTGGGCCCCTCCATCAATGAGAGCTGTCTATTACACTTTTCCACCATAAGGAAGAACTTGAGGCAAACCAACGCTGATCTTGCCAACGTCGTGCCTTGACCTATGATCTCTTCTAGGTATAGCTTAATTTCAACCATAAAAGGGGGACCTCCCTGGAGGTAGGTGTAGAAAGAGCCCATATTTAAATTCCCTTGAGTCAATCTTGGGCTCAATGGCAGACAGCCTGTGCTTCAATAGAAGAGACTTCCTCCCTCGCCAAAGCCGAGTTTTCTCAACACTTTGTTCGGAAGTGGCCAGACAGACATGAAGGCATACCTCATGCTGTTCCAGAAGCTGGGTTTCTCTCTTCTCTGAGGACTGGTATGTGAAAACTAGCCTGTGTGTCTGGATGGAGAAACAGTACATAGTCACATCCACACATAGGGCTCAACAGGGAGAACTAGGAACAGATTGCAGAGTAAGATGCCATCAACTGTAGCCATGGTGTGTCTTCATGAAGATAGGGTCAATACTCTGAATGCATTTAGACCCTAGAATGAGAATGTTCTGCATGAGGTCCTCGACTTGGAAGGACTTCAAAGCATCTCTGGTCTTTCTTGTCACCCCACACATGGAATGTAAACATTAACATAGATGCTTGTGTGGTACCCGGATGCAAGCACACCTGGACTTCCCAAGGCCGTGTATAGTTATCTCAGAGCACTTCAGGACACAGAGCACATGGTGGAGTCATGACAATAGACACCTCCCCCCTAAGAAGCTACCTGTGTGACTCTAGGAAAGACAGTCAAGTCAGCCACTGTGACATCTTATTCAGTCAATGAATATTGCCAGGTGTGGCTCCAGATGCCAGACATACTTTAGTAGGCCATCATACTCTACACTTTAATTTCTCCATCATTTCAAACAATTCCCTCACTGTGATGTGGAAATACGGTTCACCTCACCAACACACTCATGAGTTTGAAAGTTGCAAGCCTCTCTGTGAGCAGATCCTCCCTACATGTGAAAGAAAAAAAGAAAGTTGCATGCGTTGAATCACTGCTGTTACATCCCTTGTAATGCTGAGAGTGTTTTTCTTTCTATAGGCATCTATTGGTTTCTTTGTGACACCTACTCCTTTGATCTCTATGCCCCCTGAGTTTTCATCTAGTGATACATCAAGCAGAATCGAGGAAGGGGAGCCATTAGCACTCTGCAAGAAACCTCCCTCAAGGTGGGCATCCCTTGACATGTATGTAACTGAGGAGCAGCATGGTGCAGGACTCACTGGGTACTCACACAGGAGACTTCCTCTGACTTTCCCTCGGCCTCCCCATCTGTTTCCACCTTCCTGCTCCTCACCCTGCCTTGTGTCTACATCTGCCTGTCTGGAATTTTCTGCAAGTTTCTTATTTACACCTGCTTCCTGCATCTCCTGTATCTTCCTGATCCTCCTCGGCTTCTCCCTCCATGTGTCCTTGGGAAGCAGGCTCCAAGTGTGCTCACCCAGAGTGTCAGACTCCCATTCCCAGCCAAGGCCTTGGCTCAGGCGAATGTGGGACTTCCCTCGCCACCACTCTGCCCCAGTTCTACACATGGGCTGTGACATCTATCCAATATTCAGCACTCTGGATTCAGCTGTTGAGCCAGCTGCAAATACACAAAACCCCTGCTCTCATCCAGCCCACATTTCACCATCTTAGCCACAAGGAAACCATGAAAGAAACAGTTAGCCCTGGGCTGAAATCAAGACTTGCAATGTTTATGGCATTCACCTGACCCACCAGCATGGTAACCTTGTCAAGGGAGGAAGTGAGGTTAGTTTGGAATCACGTGAGTCTGTGATGTCATTTTGTTTTCAACTGACCACGCATTCCTTCCTAAACACTCACTCACATCTGCTTCTTAATCGCCCCCCCCCTGCTTCCCTTTGTGAAGTACCTTCAAACATCATCGCCTGCAGTTTCCAGAAACTGTTTCTTTGCCTTGTATGAAAATCAGATAATAATAACCTGTGTCCAGTTGCCTGATCCTTGCACCGCTTTTTATTCTTTATGCTTAGATGAATGTTCCCGACCCCACTGGAAAGTTCTTTCTAAGCCACCAGTTGTGATTCATCAGTTTAGTTACCCAGACTCACTCATACCTTGTTCTTGCCCCCTCTTTATCTGATCTTATCTACCTTAAGCTGTGAGCCAATGGAGGCATTGTGGACTACTGGGAGGCTCAACTAGCTTAAACAGCAAAGAAAATGGATAAACTCACAAAACAAGATCAGTAGATGCAGGAGGGGAGGTTGTCCCAGATCGGTTACTTCAATGTGCAGATTACATCTCTGAGGATGTCTCTAACCCTTTGCTCTCAACCTCAGGCTGTCCATTTAACTCCCCCAGGGTCTCAAATGATGTTTGCAGTTCCCGCTGTGCTGGGCAAACCCAGCCAGGTCCAATAGTAAAAGGATTCCTGGTTTCACACATTCCTGCTTAGAAACAGAGAAAGATATGTTTTCAGAACCCTTTACACACTGGTCCTCACATCTTATTGGTCAAAAGTAAGGCCCATCCTATGTATGCTTAAGCTAGTGATGAGAATGGAACCTCAAAGAGTGTTTTAGACTCCTGTTCTATAGAGTCCAGGGAATGACCTATAAAAGACAGACTTTCTGTTTTGAAGGAGTTTAGCAGGCATATAGTAAACCAAAGTAAAAGAAAAAGAGATAGATGGTTGAGAAAAGTAGATAGATGATTGATTGATTGACAGGTAGATAGACAGATAGATAGATGTGTGTGTGTGTGTGTGTGTGTGTGTGTGTGTAAGAGAGAGACAGAGAGAGAGAGAGAGAGAGAGATGACAGACAGATAGGCAGGCAGGCAGATAACAAAATGTCCATCAGAAATCAACTGATACATTGAGGCTGTCAACTAGAGTCCCTGATTGAGCAAACTCTCCATGGAGGACCTTCCCTCATGAATGAACTTCTGATTTCTCCACTGCAGGCACTCTTATACGATGGTATAAACATCAGCAACCTCTGTTGGAAGTAGATCACCTTCTAGCTATTCTCAAGGACACGATGTTTTTATATTTAAGTTGTTTCATACTCCACTCCTGTCAAAGAGTTGGGAGGAATCATCATCATCAAACAATGTGTCTTAGAGAACACTTTGAGACAAACGCGCTTGGGTCTGAAAAGGGACAGGTAACACCGCTTCTAAGGTGAGCTTCTGAATGAGCTCAAACAGCAAGTGACAATTTACCAAAACAATGTACACTACAGCAGCCATACTCCAGAGATAGTGGAAGGTGTTTGTCCTGAAAACTTAGCCACCTTCCAACAGAAGGGAAAGCAGCCACCTCAGAGGGTCCCATTCCTGCATCTCCCCCCCCCCCAGGCTGTGCATACCTGCATGTTCCTTGTTCTCCCTTCTCTAGTTTGATATCTTTACTGTGTTTTCAACTCTTTTTTCTGTCATCCCTTTGTTTTTTTAAATCTAACTTACTTCCTCTTTTCCCCAGCTGCTGGGCATGCACAGTTTTCCACTCACTACACGCAGCCCCTCAGAGACTTTTTATTGTGACCAGAAACTCTCCCTCTTCACGTCTGAGTCTGTTCTGAGCCTCAGCCTTGTCACTGTTCCAAAAGATCCACTCTGCTCTTTGGTGCTCACCCTCAGAACCCCACCAGTGATGAGTCCTTTCAAAGCCAAGGCTCACTACAGAGCAACCTGCATGGCATGATATGGCTGTAATCATCCCAGCACACAGGCACACACACTTTTCTCCTCATTAAGATCAGCCCAGACTGTGGTTTTATGATGTTTTCGCCATGGATGGTCTAGAAGACATCTGTATGATTTCTTTTACTGTGTTTTCATTCCAGAAATGGTAGTTCCTTTGTGGAACTACTCCTCGAACCCCACCCTGACCCCACCCTCCCTCCATGGGAGAATTTGACCCAGGCTGGGTCAGCTACAGTCTGCCAGCCTTTTGAAGTCATGATTATTCCAGGAGGGCATGAGACAAAAAATGCCAATGAGAGATTTGAGACAGGAAAATAGAAACTCAGAAAGATATGAGAGAGAGAGAGAGGGAGGGAGAGAGAGAGAGAGAGAGAGAGAGAGAGAGAGAGAGAGAGAGAGAGAGAGAGTTAGTTCTCTGTCTGGAAAGTTAAAGTGAGATGATACAAATCTGATATTGAAGGCTGTTTCTTTCCCACCCATTTGCAGATGCCAATTTGTGGAACGGAAGAGAGAGGTGGTGGAGGTAAAAGCCCAGGTGTCCTTGTCTTTGCTCTTCACTAGAGCAGCACCTGAAGTTAATTATTCAAGAGCATCCAAAAGGCCAGCTCAGACCTTCCCTTTGCTTGTCACTGAAAGTGCTCTGGCTAATATGTTTACACACAGCCCAGTCTGCACTGTCACAATCTCCAATGTGACAGTTTCTGCCCCACAATAACCCCTTAACTCCCATAGGAAGCGCTCATCCCTGAATATATGCCAAGAACAATCGTCTGACTTTGGTTTTGAAGACAAGGTCTCACCATGTAGCCCTGGATGATCCAGAACTCACTGTGTAGATCAGGCTGACCTCAAACCCACAGAGATCCATCTGCCTCTGCCTCCTGAGTGCAAGGATTAAAGGCCTGCACCACCATGCCTGGAACAAGTGATTATTTTTATTAATCACTGTAATTGGTATCATCCTATTGCATAAGGACATTTTCACACAAGTATAGATTGTCCAACCCTCCCCACTCCCATTATTTATAGAGATATATTATTTATGGTTTATTAACACTTGAATGAGGGTCCAGAAAGCAAAGTCAGCCACAAGTCTTAGAAGACAGGCACACACCTTTAACTCCAGCAGCCAGAAGCTAGGTACACACCTGTAATCCTAGGACTCAGAATTAAGAGGTAGATGGATCTCTGTTAGTCCAAGACCACCCAGATCTACACTAGAGTGAATCAGTCTATAGCTCACACCTTTAATCCCAACATTAGGAAAGTATATAAGATAGAAGCAAGGTCTCAGTAGGGCATTTGTTCTCCAGCCATGCTGAGGAGAGGCAGCAGTTTGAGACTTGGTGAAGGGGCTTTTGCGCGTGGATCAGCCCTTTTCAGTCTGAACTAGAGCTGAGAGCTAGTGGCCGGCTACTTTGCTTTTCTGATATTCAACTTGAAGTTTGAATGCTAATATCAGTCACAGAGTCTTTTATTAATTCGTGTTATAGTTATTCTTAATTTCCCTGGACAGTTTCACATCTTTCATGTAGTATACACATACATGACTTTGTATAGCTATCTATATTAAACCAGGAACCACATATATGAAAAAACATGGTATTCGTCTTTCTGAGCTGGCTTAAAGCACTTAATGTTATTGTCTTCAGTTGTATCCACTCCCCTGCAGATGAGATGACTTCATTTTTATGGGTGAAAACATTTTTGTGTATCTAGCATGTTTTCTTCATCAGGTGACTTTGCTGTTGTTCATGAGAGCCTATACTGCAGGGTTCCTGGATATGGACTCTCTATTTTCAATCTGTTTGGCTTGGGAAAAATCATCAGACCTTACCTTACTAAAAATATTTAAAAAAAAATATTATGTCTTAATATTTATGTCTTTTAAGGTTACAGCAAATATTCAGTCGCACATTGCATGCAAAGTACTTTGATGGTGCCTACCAATTAAAAATACAGTTAAGATTATTACCATTTCTCTCTTTTTAATCACTCACATGGCCTATTGTGTCCATTCTCTCAAGCTAATGAATGCCCATGCTTCACGTGTATGGATAAGTGACTCCCGCCTGCTTTTATCAGAACGTCTCCCTCCTTTGAGTAAACCGTGCATTGTCAGATGTGTGTACCTTACAGCTAGACATCGAGACTCTGAAAGCACAGCAGCCTCTCCCAGCTGTATTTATGGCTCATCTTCTTTCTTTACTCCACTTCCGTTCCCAAGCACCTTGGCTTCTCTCTTGCCTTTACCTAAGCACAGGGCTCTGAGCTTCTGTGTGTGCGCTGTACACTGTTACAGATTGGTTCTTCCCGACAGCCTGGTCCCATAGCCCCGTCAGCCCCAAATAAACACACAGACACTACATTAATCACTAAACTGTTGGCCGATGATTAAGCCTTCTTATTGGCTAGCTCTGTCTTAATTACTAACCCGTAACTACTAATCTTTGTATTTCCACACGGCCTTGGCTTACCGGAGAACGCCGGACCTGCAACTCTTTTGCCGGCTACATCGAGACTGCCCTTCTTCCTACACTTCCCAGAATTCTCCTCGCCTTGTAGTCCCACCTATCCTTCCTGCCTGGCCACTAGCCAAACAGTGCTTTATTCATCGAGCAATATGAAAAACATATACACAGAAGGACAGTTCCCCCCATCAGTACACTGATCTTCTGGATCTTTTGCCGGTCTTGTCTCGTTTCTTTACCCCACCTCGTCGTCCAAGGTTTAAAGCCAAATTCATATCATATTTATATACAAAAAATGTTTCTAAGCACAGCAGACACACTACTCCAGTGAACAGAAAGCATCCTGTTTTCAAAGGGCCTCGTTTACCGGTGCGGGGTTTGCCCTTGGCTTCACTCTTCCTTCTATTCTTCCAATCTTCTCTGCAACCCAACTAGATTGAGAATAACCTAAGGGGGCCACACCCCCCAGGCCTATCTGTGAGAGTGTTTCCAGAAAGGACTCAGTGACAGGGGAAGTCCACCCCAAACTTAAGCCGTGCAGTGCTGTGGGCTAAAGGTCCCAGGCCGGATAAAATGGAGAAAGGCCATTTCTGAGTAGCTATACTCATCTCTTTCTGCTTCCTGACTACTACTGCAATGTGATCAGCTGCCCCCTGTTCCTGGCACCACAGCCACTCTTGTTACCCATACTGCCGATGTCATGATGCTCCTTCCTTCCTTGAGCTGTGTTTGTCAGATATTTTATCACAATAAAAAGTCACTAATACACTATTCGTTATATAATATGTATATGTATGTATATATGTATATATATAATATGTATATATGTATATATACATATTATATACATATGTATATAGTGTGTGTGTTATAATCAATGTTGATGAAGAGGCAGTCTAAAGCCAAACAGGGTAGAATCATATTTCATTATGGTAGAGAATAAAATCATGTTAAAATTTAAAAAAAAATCAAAGATGTGTCACTAGGTTGGTAAAAAGACTGGAAAATAAATCTTACATCTGAAGGAGGTCACAGAGGAATGAAGACCCAGCATAGAGTGGCCCAAAGTACCTTACCAAATTCTCTGTTTGTAGCTACAGTGAACTCTAATTGCTTAACTGTGAATAGCATGGTTTCTCTACATAAGGAATGTAGACCAGGCCCAATATCTCATGTACGTCTGTGAAGAACATTTCCATGGCAGTTTGTTTGGATCACCCTCTTAGACTACACTAATGCTTGGACATTTTAGCAAAGCCCAAGCTTGCATCTAAGTTGTGTCTGTTACAAGGCATTCAGACATGCATCTGGGATGCTCTTGGGTCCCACCAGGAGTTTATTTATCATTGTGAGATGCTGACAGAGACTCCCAAACATTACTCAGCTGCAGGAACAAGGAGTTAGGCAGAAGAACAGGGTCTAAACAAATCCATATGCTCACAGGAAGGGTGGTTCTGAGTGTAGCACAGCGCCTGCCTCTTGGACCTGTTTGTTGGCCAGCTTCCTTTGTGGCCTCATGCCATTAAGAAAGGGGAGGGCCCAGCCCATGGTGAGTGGTGCCATCCCTGGGCTGATGGTCCTAGGTTCTATAAGAAAGCAGGCTGAGCAAGCCATGGGAAGCAAGCCAGTAAGCAGCTCTCCTCTATGGTCTCTGCAGCAGTGCCTGCCTCCAGGTTCCTGCCTTGAGTCCCTTTCCTGACTTCCTTCAGTGGACTTCCTTCCTGACTATACCTCACGTGAAGGTATAAAAATTTAAAAAATGAAACACCTTTCCTCCCCAACTTGCTTTTTGGTCATGGTATTTGTCACAGCAATAGAAACCCCAACTAAAACACTGGCTCTCAGTAGCGACTTATAATTAAAATACAAAAAAAAAAATATTGTTTTGGGTGGAGATGGTTCCATGGGTAAAGTACTTATGAAATCATGAAGACCTGAGTTCAGATCCCTGGCACCCATATAAAAGCTGAGCAGGTGATACCCATCTGTAACCCCAGAACAGAGGAGAGGGAGAACAAGGTAGATTCTATAGGCTATAGCCAAGATGGCAAGCTCCAGTTTCAGCAAAAGATCCTATCTCAAAAAATAAAGTGAAGAGACTACAGGAAGGCACCCAACATTGATCTCTGGCTTCCACATGTGCATGAATGGGTGCACACATGGGCACACACACACACAAGCACACAATAGAATATATGTATATTCATATACATATATATCACACATACATACATACATACATATTCTTTTAGCTGTAAGATTTTGGGGGTGGATTTGTTATGGAATAATAGAAATATGTTTGGGTTCTAGAAACCCGGGCGCTTTCATTTAAATTGTGAGGTTGGCTTTGGAACCAAGTGGAAGACAGGGGCTTCTGAGGATAGTGCTAGTGAAAGCTTAAATAGCCCAACCAAAACAGCAGTTGTTTGATGGAGGCTGCAGGTTGGAGAAAAGGAAAGTGAGGTATCGCGGTTAAATAAGGATCAGGATAAACAAATAGGCCGAATAGATGTTTATTCAGGGAGAAATAACCTTACAACCTAGACAGATGAACACCAGGAAAGTCAACCCGATCCTCTCCTGTCCGAGTCATGCCAGAAAGAGAGCGCCTTTCCTGGCCCCCTCCGACCTCCTTCCACAGGTCACTCCGCCCATGGCTCCACCCCCCAATGGGCGTGGTCAGTGCCACAGAACTATCTCACTACAGTGAGGGGCATCTTTTTGGAAAGGGGAGGGAGGTTAGAGTGTGGTGGAATGATTCACAAAGCCTTTGTCTACAGTCACTTGGCAAGATGGGGCATTTCTGGACTGGGTTTCACTCCTACACTGTCTAAACTGTATGTTAAAGGTGCTCCTGATAAAAGGCAATGTAAATCAGATCATCTCCAGGAAAGACTGGGAAATCGAGGCGAACTGGAGTTTAGTAATCTCGAGGTTTTCCCTCTCCCTCACAATGGCATCCAATATAGATATAACAATGGTGATATTTTGTTTACGCTATAACAAATAAAGCTTGCCTGAAGATCAGAGTGCAGAACTTAGCCACTAGTTAGCCATGGAGGCCAGGCAGTGGTGGCACACACCTTTAATCCCAGCACTTAGGAGACAAAGGCACACACTCTGCCATTTTAGTAGAAGCCCATGGGGTTATCTGTCACAAAGGGATGCCTAGTATGACTCTTGTCCAAAGAAATGAATCTGGTGGAGTTCAGAGAAAACCTCCATGTCACAGGATATTTGGTCACACCGTGTGACAATGTCTCTGCTTCACTTCACATGCCTAAGGCATCTTCTGATTAGTTTCATAAAGAGCTGGGTGGCCAATAGCCTACTGGAGAAGATAGGTGAGACTTCCGGGAAGAGAGGGAGAGGAACTCGGCAGACAGACACAGAGGAAGTGGGATGTCCAGTATGGAAGAGTCATAACTCAAACCATGTGGCAGAATGTAGATTAATATAATTGAGTTAATGTAAATTATCAGAGCTAGTTGGGAACAAGCCTAAGCTATGGGCAGGCTTTCATTTGGGAGCTGGTGGTCCAAAGAAAGACCTGTTACACCTCCCAGGTATTTAAGAAACACTGGCAATTTGAACAGAAACTGTATGAAGTTCAAAATTATCTTTGAACCAAAGGCATAGAAGAGCTGGAAACACAGACCACATCTTGCGAAAAAGTAAGAGCGAGGTGAGGAAGGGAATTACATAAGGTATGGAGAACCCTGGAGGTATACTCTCAGTCAGGAATAAAAGCCAGTCCTAGGCTGGGGCACATATGCACACGTATGCATGTGTAGGCCAGAAAACAACCTCCAGTGCCACCCCACCCCACCCCCAGACACTGTCCCTCTTTGTTTTCTGGTTTTGTTTGTTTTTAAGACAAGGCCTCACATTAGGACCTTGGGGCTTATACACCAAGCCTGCTGGCCAGTGAGCCCCAAGGGTCTACTTGTCTCCACCTCCCCAGCAGTGAAATTAATAGTGTATGCCACCATGCCCAGCTTTGACTTTCTATGGAGGTGCTAGGAATCGAACTTGGGTCCTTATGCTTGCATGACAAGCATGTTATCAGTGGTATAATCACCCCAGCCCTAAAGCCAAATCATAAAGAACTTCCAGCATTTTTCTGAATGAATCTTAGCATTGCCTCAAACTAGTGAGTCTTTTTGAAGGCCATTTTCCTTACCTTTAAGCATATATGTCTGTGGTACATGGATCTTATCATGACATTTGAAAACTTCCATACTGCAGAAGAACTACATGTACCAGACCACCAACCAGCTCCCAAATCAGGACACAGAAACTTACTAGTTTTGAATGCTCATCCTAACTTAAGCTCATTTTTGGCTAGCTCTTTTAACTTAAACTAACCTGTTTCTCTTTATCTACCTTTCGTCTCAGGGATTATTACCTTTCTTCTGTATATCTTACTTTTACTGCTTCTCTGGTCTGGCTGGTGTCTGCCTGGCTTCTTGCCCAGGGCCCCTTGTTCTCTCCATCTTTCCTTCATTTTTTTTTTTTTTTTGTTTACTCTTCAGCCTAGATTTCTCTTCCCAATTATTCTCTCAGCCCACCAGCCCTGCCTATCCTTTCTCTTGCCTAGCTATTGGCGGTTCAGCTTTTTACTAGACCAATCAGGTGCCTTCGGCAGGCAAGATGAAACAGATGCAACAAATCTTTACTAATTAAACAGACACTTACCTTGTTAAATAAATGTGGCATAAACAAAAGTAACATACCTTTACACAGTTATATTCCACAGCATAAACAAATGTAGCACGACAGTGTTGGTGGAGCAAGCCTTTAATCCCAGCGCTCAGGAGGCAGAAGCAGGTGGATCTCTGTGAGTTTGAGTGCAGCCTGATCTACAGAACTAGTTCCAGAACAGGCTCCAAAGCAATACAGAAAAACCCTGTCTTGAAACCAAAAAAATTAAAAATAAAAATAAATTTTTAAAAAATGTAACACGTTTTTGCCTGGTTAAAATAATTTCCACAACTGCATATGAGGAGCTGAGTTTGAGACACCTTGGGCACCTCCTCAACTCCCAATTTAGATTAAGTTCTAAATTAGGTAAGCTTAAATGCTTGGGCACCTATGAGAGATTGTGGTTGTACTTTGCCAGAGAGTGGATTGTGACAGTTTTGAAACAGCTGTATGTCTTTTGTGCTCTTCTTTATTATCAAAGGTAATAATGGCACATATTATTAACAAAGACAAAGTAGCATAAGTACTGGTGGGTGACTGTGGACAGTAGGTCATGAAGTGACCACAGCCTCCTACCTGCTGGCTTTTCCTGGATGGAGCTGGATACAGTATCATGAGGACACTCAGGCAGCCTGTGGTGATGCACATGCCATAGGACTGAGGCATCTTGCCAACACTCGCATCAGGGTTCTGTTTTTCAGATTAGCTCCTGGAGACAGCATCCATGGAGCCTTCAAATTCACCACCAGCCAATACCCAGACCACATGCTCCAGAGAGACCCTGCTCGAGGGATATCCCTTCTGAACTCCTTACCCACAAGTACTATGAGACAGTAAATCAGGGCAGCCAAAATCTCTTCCATGTGAGACACACATTAGCTATATGTATAAGAGGAAAATAAAACTATAATTTTAAACAACTGACACCTTCTTAGAGGTTGTTTGTAACTATGTAACTCGGTCTTAACTAACTGAGATATTAGGTTTTCTTAGTGTTAAAACACACGTGCACATGCACACACATAAAGCTGGTCATTAGTGGCACATGTTTTTAATCTTGACATTAGGGAAACAGAGGCCCGAGGATCTCTGAGTTTGAGGCCAGCCCTGTCTGCAAAGTGAGTTTTAGGACAGCCAGGGCTAACAAAGAAACCCTGTCTCAAAAAACAAACCAACAAAAAACCACAAATAAAACCTATAACCAGCCAAAGCTGTTCCACACAGAAACCCCTGCTGCAAAAATTAAAACACACACACACACACACACACACACACACACACACACACACAGAGCCAGGAAACTACAGTTCAGTGTGCATGCTCATTCTGTTTCTCTGAGGTTCATACACCCAGGATGCACCAAACATTCTGTTCGGATTAGTTTGTTGTTTATTTTTGCCAACTTGACACAAGCTAGAGTCATCTGGGAAATAAAACCTTAATTGACAGGCTGCTTCCATCAGATTGCCTGGAGGAAAGACTGCAGGGCAATTTCTCAATTAATAACTAATATGGGAGGGTCCAGACCATTGTAGGTGGTGCCACTCCTAGGCAGATGATCCTTGGATGTATAAGAAAACAAGCTGAGCAAGCTAATGATTAGCAGTCCTCTGAGGTCTCTGCTTCAGCTCCTGCCTCCTGGTTCCTGCCTCCGCTCAAGTTGCTGCCTTGGCTTCCCTCGATGATAGACTATCTTGTGAATGTGTAAACCAAATAAGTCCTTTCCCTCCTCAAGTTGCTTTTGATCTTGATGTTCCGTCATTATGATAAAAAGTAAACTAGGGCACATTCTTCTTGAGTATCCAGGTTTTCAGACTGCATTAAGCAACACCATGGACACATCCCATAGCATATTAGAGCTGATAGGGAGCTTAGAGCCCACTGAGCTCCCACTCACTCATTTTAAAGAGGAGAAGACTGAAATCTTGAAGAGTTACAGGATACGAGAAAGCCCCACATCTCTTGGGTGGCCCCGTGTCAAGTTGGCCTTGAGCCCTGTCTCTCAATCTCTAACTTTCATTCTCTCCTCCCAGCAATAGTTGGTATCCCCACCAGAAAACATTTGGAGTGGAGGGGGAAAAAAAACAGACATTGAGGCGATGAACAGATGGCTCAGTGGTTAAGACCACAGACACTACTCTTGAAGAGCTCCTGAGTTCAGATCCCATGTTGGAAAGCTTACAACCACCTGTAACTCCAGCCTCTAGGAATACCTGCACTCAAAATGCATACACATGAGTGCACACATGCACACACCCATGTGCGCGCGCGCGTGCGCGCGCACACACACACACACACACACACACACACACACAAATTGAAATTAAATAAAGTTTGTAAATAAAACAGACTTTAAGAAAGGGATTACTTCAATCAAAACAGGGACAGAAGAGCCATGGCTGTAGGTGTTAAGTAGGAGGGGTGAGGGTGAGTGAGAGGTCCAGGCCACTGACACTATCAGGCTCTGGGTTCCATGTTCCAGATGTTTTCTATCTTAGGGCCTATCCTCAAGAGGTCTTCCACCATGGCCGAGGCTGGAGAACATGCCGAATCTCTCAAAAGTAGCAGAGGCATGGAGCTGTGAGGATGCTCCCTAGAGAGAAAATAGGTCTAGTATCTGGTTCCCTTGGGTATTCATGGGAAGTGAACTTGAAAGGTAGCAGCATGGCAGTGTAGATGGCACATCGGACCTTAGGTTAGTTCAAGCCTTGGTTTTACCACTCACCTGCTGTGTGACCCTAGGTCCTCCCTTCCCCCTGGCTCCTTAGAGCCTCCATTTCCTCAGTTGCAAAAAAAAAAAAGAACACCTTCTATCTCATCTATCTTCCAACGTCAAGCTCAGGCCCTTCCAATCCTGTGATTGACAGAATTCATATTCACTTATATGTAATCCTAGACAGGAGGGTGGTAGTAACGCAAAGTCACTAGCGTGTCCCAGTGTCTAAGAATCAGGTTAAATGAGGTTTCCCAACAACACACTGCTTACTGAACATCGGGACACTTCCAAAACATTCAGCAGCAATATCAGTGGGATAAAGGAAGGCGGGGAGACATCCTCAAGCAATGCCAAAACTATCCATAGCTATCCCAGAAAGTAGGGTGAGCCAGGCCTGTGAAGACCGGAGCCCAGGGATCCCTAGATCCCTGAGTCCCACCCCTGTACACTAACACCAGAGAGAAGGCCAAGATCTAGGGCAGGAGCATGCAGAGGGAGGAAGACGAGTTGGCAGGCGCTGGGGACATGTCCCAAACATCCGGAACCCATTGCTCTCTCTCACAGGCCATAGGGCTCCAAAGACACGCTGAGCAGAAGATGGCAGGACTTTGTTTTATTTTTGGATTTTGCCAAATCAAAAGAATTTGGGAAACTTTGAGAGTCGTTGTGCTGAAATGCAGATTCTGCCAGGTTGATGTGGGCCTGTTTATAAGTAATTCAATCTGAAGCAGGGGAGGAACTGGAAAGCACATGCGCAGGCACATGCGGGGCAGGAGACACGTGTGCGCGCGTGCGCGAGCGTACACATACACACACACACACACACACACACACACACACACACACACACACACCACCCATGGTCCATGGTCCCTTGCTTGAAAGGGGTGGCCCTGAATGTGGGCTTTCAGCCAGTATTCATTCATCCATTGGCACCAATGATGAGCTCCGTGAACAACATGAGGAGCCCAGTTCATCTCTTCTGAGCCTACATAAGCAGAGACTCGGAGTAGAGGACAGAGGTGGGAAGAAAATCATGAATGAAAGAGGGCCAGTGTAAGAAGACCAGTAGCCAACCCTGGTGCTGTCTCTCCCTACCTACCCCACCGTCTCCCCACTCTTCTCATTAAGTAGCATTAAGGATCCCTTCATCTTGAAGTACAGGGACACCTTCTCTGATCCCAAGCACTGTGTCATAGCAGGTCTAAAAGTAGATGTCTAGCCCGGCAGTGGTGGCGCACACCTTTAATCCCAGCACTAGGAAGGCAAAGGCAGGCAAATCTCTGTGAGTTCAAGGCCAGCCTGTAGTGGGATATTCACTTTGTCTCCTTCTGTGGCACTGACCACGCCCATATCCCACTACACCAGCCTGGTCTAAAAAGCTACACAGAGAAACCCTATCTCAAAAAAACAAAAAAAAATAAAAGTAAATAAGTAGGTGTTTACCACCTGCGTTCAGCAGCCAATCAGAGGGTATCAACATGTGACCCCATCTCATCTAAACAGCCAGAAGAACATTCCCATCCAGACCATCATTCCCACATAAAAGACAATGCCATTTCAACTTTCTGGAATCCTTCTTCCAAGAAGAACAGACAAAATGGTTGCCTATGTAGCGGCACCTTTACAGTCATGGAGCAAACTACAGGCGAGTCAAAAATCCAGTTTGAGCTGCATATTTAATGCTACAGACCCACCACACTGGATCTGAACTGCCTTCTTCTAGACACCAGCCAGGTGAGACCAAAAGAGGGAAGAAAAAAATGAGAGGGATACTATTTGTGCAAACTGCTTTTAATTGGAATTTCCTGTCACTTGCAGCTGAGAATGTCCCTAATGCATGGAACAAAAGATTCTGCTGGTATCATCCCATGAAAGCCAGCTGCAGGTGACCAAGGATCCCAGCCCCAGGGAGAGCTTACTAAATCATGCCCACAACAGTTTGTAAGCTGATATTAGAATTACATGTGGAGGGGCTGATAAGATGGACTTTATAGTGTGTGTGTGTGTGTGTGTGTGTGTGTGTGTGTGTGTGTGTGTGTAGGGAGAGGAGCTGGGAAAGTTGCTATTTAAAAGCTGCTGTTGCTTCATGTCTAATAATAAGCCTTCAACTTCCTGGAGTTGAATTTAGCCAGTCACTCACCATGTGACACCACGTTATGTAACCTACCTGAGCCTCGCTTTGATCCTCGGCAGTAGCCCCTGCTTCCTAGAGCTGTTTTGAGGATTAAATGAATTGATACTTAACCTTGGAATTAAGTCTTAGAAATAGCAGCTGATACACGGAAATTCCTTAGGAACATTCTGCTAATAATTCTGAGATGCTCATCTTCGTTTCACATTTTAATAAAGTTTTTAATCCTTTTTAAAGCTTCTATTGTATTCATTGCACACTGACACTGTATTGCATAAGGACATTTTCATGCATGTTGTTTTTGACGTCTCTGAAATCACAATGTCTTTCAGAGAACTGTATGTGTCATAGAAGAAAAGAAGCCTTTTGTCCTTGGTGAGATTTTCTTTTTTAATTCAGTGCAATGTGGAGTTATTACTGGAGCAGCCTTTCCTGCTGACAGAAGATCACTTGAATAGTCCCCCAGGGAAGAAAGGCACACGAAACAGGTAGGCACCTCTCTTGCCAGGAATGGAAGCTTTTGAAGGCTTAAGAAAAGCCACCCTTCCCAGTAGCAGTCTTGCTTTTAGAACCCAAAGGGTCTTGGGGAAGCCTGGGCAAATTTGTGGAGGGAATCACCAGATCTGAATAAAGGTAAATGTTTTTCTCAAAGACTTTACCTTTTCAGAGACATTTTAGGTTCACAACAAACTTGAAAGGAAGCAACAGATGTGTACATCTTCCCATCCCTTGTGTGCAATCTCCCTCACCACCAACATCCCTACCATATTAGAACCTTTATGGCAATCAGCGGACCCACAATGACTCCTCCTCCTCCTTCAGTCATAGTTCTTGATGTTGTGTGTTCTGGAGAATGTGATCCGCATGTCACAGCCTGTAGCCACCACTAGATGAACAGTCTCCCTGCCTTAAGAATCTTCTGTGTGCTGGGCATACTGCCATATACCTTTGGGAAGTAGAGGCAGGCAGATCTCTGTGAGTTTGAGGCCAGCTTGGCCTCCATAAGTTCCAGGACAACCAGAAATACATAGAGAGATCCTGCTTAAAAAAAAAAAAAACCCTCTGTTTCTGTTTGATACCTCTTCCTCCTTCACTCACTGTTAACCCTGCCATTCATTTATTCCCTTACTATAGAGATCTCTACAATCTTGCTTTTTCCAGAATGTCTTGTGGTCAGAATCACTCAATATCTGTTTTTCCCTCTGGAATATGTGTTTTAGGTAACTCCTTGCCTTATCATATCTCCACTGTGCATTTCTGGAAGGCCCTAAATAATTTATTCAGGGGCTCAGGCTGTGGTTTATTTATCCTCTTGCCTTCTGAAGGGAGATTTGATTACTCCCAAGTCTGTGAAATTAAAAATCAAGCTAATGTCTTACAACTGTGCTCAAGAGTTCTGTTTTGCAAAGTTTTGAGGAGAGAGCAGGGAAGAGGGACAGAGAGAGAGAGAGAGAGAGAGAGAGAGAGAGAGAGAGAGAGAGAGAGAGAATGCAAGTCTTCAACTCCTTTGGGTAAACATCAAGGAATGTGATTCCTGGCTCACATATTAAAAATGTGTGTGATGATTGGTTTTACGGGTCAACTTACCACAGTTTAGAATCACCTGAGAGGGAGTCTCACTTGAGGAATTGTTTGATTGTCTTAATTGAAGTGAGATGATCCACCCTAAATGTGGCGGCATCTCCTGATAGCAGCCCATTCAAAAAAAAAAAAAATAGAAGGAAAAATATCTACATTTTGCTGCTTGACCCTCCCTCTTGCCTCTGACCTAACTTACCCTACTGCTTCATTCAGCGCTATTAATTAACCAGTGTTTCCAGGCTTCCAAAGGTAACTAAGGACCAGTGGCACTCCAAGAACCCTCCAGGTCTCAACACCAATTGGGCCTGCTCCAGCACCTAGCTTCAGAGACTGAGAAACTACTGGGTTCTTAGCCCCTTATGGGTGAGACAGCTATTGTTACTATTTTGACACAGGCTGATTTAATAAGTTCACCCCCCCACCTCTCAGTCCTGTCTCTATAGAGAACCCTGACAAGTATGTTTTTGGGGGGAAAGCTATGCTCTAATCCAGAGGGGTTTCTGCCACTTTGTGCTCCCACCAAAAATGGATGGGCATTCCTGTTGCTCCACATCCTAATTACTATTTGGTGGTGTCGGTGTTCTGGATGTGGGACATTCTAATAGGCATTTGGTAGTGGCTCTCTTCGGACTTGTCAGCATTTGCTACCTAAGAGAAGCTGATGGAGAACATTTCCCATTCCCGTTAGCCATCTGTACACCTTCTTTGCTGAGGTGTCTGGTAAAGTCTTTGGCCCATATTTTTTTTTTTTTTTTTTTTTTTTTTGAATCAGGTTGTTTGTTTTCTTACTGCCGAGTTTAAGAGTTCTCTGTGTATTTTGGATGACAGTCTGATGACGTGGCTTCTGCAAATATTTCCGTGCCATCTGTGATTTGTCTTCTCCCCCTCTGGACATTGTCTTTTACAAATCACAAGTTTCTCATTTAATGAAAGCCAGCTTACGCCTTAATTCTTACATAGACAATGCCTTTGTGCTGTATCTAAAAAAAAATCACCAAGGTCACAGCATTCTCTTCTATGTTATCATCCAGGCAATTTGTAATTTTGTATTTCATTGTAAAATCTATGGCCCTTTGTAGCTAATGTTAGTGAAGTGTATATATTCTGTGTTTATATTCTTTGCTATATGGGGGAGCAATTATTCTAGACCATTTGTTGAAAGATGATAGACTACTACTCTTTTTTTTTTAATGTATCTAGATGTTTTGCCTACACCTATGTATGTTTGTGTACCATATGTATGCAGTGCCCCCATCCCAGACCAGTAGAGGGCGCCAGTTGTGAGCTGTTTCCTGGATGCTGAGAATCAAACCTGGATCCTCAGGAAGAGCAGCAAGTGCTCTTGACTCCCAAGCTCTCTACACAACCCCAGATTGCTAATCTTTTTTATTTACGTCATTAAAACACCTGAGGAACTGAGGTCATGTAATGGGGTTACTTGAACACAAATGACACAAAAGGTCTCCCCGGCAGGAGCCCTCCAATGGGAGTAAAGTGGAGACTGTGGCCACCACACACTGAGGTTGTCTCCGGATTCACCTTGCTCTAACACCCAATGCAGCAAACACACCTGCTTCTCTGGGACTCCCCTGGTGAGCTGGAAGTCATGCAAACAAGTGTTTGGGAGATAGAGGAGAATTTCTGATAAGAGAGGCCAGGCTAAGTCGGGATTAGCATGGCTTTCTCAACCAGGTGAAATGAGGTATGTGAGTGAAATTATTACTAGTAGTAATCTCTGTGGAGATATGGATAAATGATATTGGAAATATATTACTGCTGTTGGCATTTATCCAGTGCCCAGCATGTGCACCACAGATTACATCACTCTGCCAGTATGTGGTGGTGACAGTGACACATTTGACAGGTGAAGTCTACACAACTGGCTCAGGTTCATCTTGAATTTGTTTTCCTCCAGATCCTGGGTTAATCTCTGTCCATCACAAAAAAAAAAAAAAAAAAAAAAAAAAAAGTTGCTTCAGTTCTTGGTCCCTAGCTGCACAGTGTTTGGTCTGGATGGCTTCTCCCTCCTCTTGCAGAAACTGTCATTCCTCTTCCTGCGACATATATTAGTCAGCACTGGCTGCCATAACAAAGAAAACATAGAATGGGCAGTTGACAGAATTACATCTACTTTCCATCAAGCTGGAGGTTGAAGATCCAAGGTCAAGGGCTATTGGGGTTAAGTCTCTTCCCAGTTTGCACATACTGCCTTCTCACTGTGTCCTTACCTGGGGGAGGCACCATCCTCTGACTCATATTTCCCATTGGGTCAGGGCCCCTTTCTCATGACCTGATTTAACCTCATTTACCTCCTGAAGTCCCTATGTTCATATGTGTGCACATTGGGGGAGGGGGTCAAATCTGTGAATTTGGGGAAAGGGCGCCATTCAGTCCATAGCAAGCAGTTTTGCCACTGTTGTGTCCTTTAGAAGAACAAGACCCACATGTACTTCCTGTTCCTTGCCGTGTGGGATGGGGTGCCACCCTGGGATTCTGCCAAGGAGAAGGCTGTCAGCAGATGCAGCCCCTTGACCTTGTACCTCCAAAAGTGTGAGTCAAATAGACTTCCTTCCTTTGTTCAGAAAAATAAATAAATAAATAACACACAAGAAAAAAACTTTCCCTTGACATCTAGGACTAAGTATGTCCACAATCGCTGATTTTTAGAGCCAAGGAGAGGGGGAGCAGATCCTAACTCTGCAGGTCACAAATAAGCTCACGTGATTCAAGCATGTTAGGGGATTTCCCTCAAGCCACATAGCTGTCAAGGCTGCTGAACAGGAAGCTGGCGCTCCAGATTCCAAGGATGCAGTGGCCTTTGTGGTTGGTCTTGCTAATAGTTGTCTTTGTTGATGAGGGGGGATGGTGATTGGGGCAGTTGAGATTGGGTCCCCATTATGTGCTACCCAGCATATAATTCACTTTATATATTCACAAGAGCCCGGGATGGGCAGGGACCATCCGCTGGTGAACAAGAACAAACTGAGGCTCAGAGGTGAGCTACCTTACTGGAACTCACCTGTAATGGTGGAACCAGGAAAGGCAAATCAGAGCTGCTGTGCCGTTTGACCATTGAGCCAAGGGAACCCATGGTGTCCCAGGGGAGGTGGCTTTATCGCTCTGAGCCAAGATTTCTGACCAGATTAAATGTGTTAGATGTCAGGGATCAGCCCTGAGGAGCATGGTTCTGCCAGGAGAAACAGGATGAGAGAAAGTCTCACCAGCTACCCATGTGGGGAGCCCACGTCTAACTCTGTCTGTCTCACCTAAGACATCAGCACGCTGGATTTACTCATTTCTCCTTTACCTTCAAACTCTCCACCTCGTTATCAGTAGTTAAACCAGCCTCACAGACAAGTACGAACCGTGCCAGCCCACCCTCCCCTCCGGCTGCACAGGAAATGAACTTGGTATTCTAGAATCCTCACCTGGTATGAATCACGAGGCAGCCCCAAGGGACCAGGGACAAGGCTGCCTGTCAAGCTGATGGGCCATCTCAACTTCCCTTCCCAGATGGAAAGGGAAGGTGCTTTGAGGAGAAAAAGGTGAACTGCTGGCTGTAGCCCAAACATGACAGAGGCCCCTCTCTGTCGCTGCCTCTGGCCCAGGGAACAATACGGAGGCGCTGTCAGGAAGTGACGTTGAAATACCATCCCCTTGTACCTCCTTCAGCCCCTGGCTAACGGAGGTTCCTGGAGGGAATAATTTTAGTTTGACAAATGAAAGCCTGGGACCGAGGACAGGAGGGATTAAGGGAGCTCTTCTCTGACACTCCTGGAGACGGGGAGATGATGAGTCAGATACAAGGGGCTTAGGCGCGACTTCGCAAGACATTCCTCAGGCGTGAGCACAGGCAGGCAGCCTCTGGAATGCCTCCCGCTGGCCGCCAGCCGGTCCTGGGCGGCGGGGCGGGGCGAGGAGGGGGCTGGCCCAGGGATCAGGCTCCTCCGTCCCCCCAACCCCCCCCCACACACACTGGCACACTGTTGGACAGCAGCTTTGGAAGATCAAAGAGGCCGCCCGAGTGGCTTTCCGGAACTGGGATTCAAACTCCGGGGACACAGGGTTCGAAGCCAACCTTTGCTGGTTCCTGACTGGTGTGATTGGTGGCTCCTCATTTCTCCTAGCTTCGGTTGCCTCATCTACACGTGTTGCTGCCTCCAGAAGGTGTGGGGACGAGGTTGCAGCTTTGAAAAAGCAGAGGGATTGGGGAGAGGTTTCGTGGGTAAGAAATCTTGCTCCACAAACATGAGGACCTAAGTTTGAAACCCCAGCACGCAGATAAAAAGCTGGGCATAGCTCTATGCGCCTGAAACCCCTACATTAGAGGATGCAGAGGGAGGTGGATTTTCCACACAGAGTTCACTGCCCAGCCAGTCCAGCTGAACGAGTGGGCTTCGGGTTCTATCTCAAGGCAGTAAAAGGACGAGCAACAGAGGAAGACACCCAAAGTCCTGCTCTGGCCTCTACATGTGCGCACATAGGCATCTGCACACTCATATGTACACAAGCACAGAGAGCACACAGCGATGCGAAGAGTGTTTTCTGGGTCACCTCAGCTCCTCCTCCAGAGATGAAATCCAAATCTCTCACTATGAGAGAAGCATTCAGCACTTAGAGAGTGTTCCCTATAGGAGTGCTCCCTACAAGGCACTCTGTGCTCACAGCCCCCATGGCTGCTCAATAGCTCTGGGAGGTGCATGTCACACTCCCTTCTCCCACGAGAGACACTGGAAAGATGCTGTGGCTTGCCTCAGGTTGCCGAGCTAACCTCTGAGACACTGCCATTAAATGGGCTCTCCCTGACTCTGAAGCCTACCTCTCAAGTCCCTTTGCTGGACAATCACTGGGCACAGAGCCAGGGAGCAGCGGGTGGGAGCAAAGGAGTTGCCTGGCTGCAGAGCCTGTGCCCTTGGCAGCTGGCCACCATCACTGCCACAGGCCCACAGCAAGCCGTGGGCAGCCAGGAGGGGAGGGGTTCTTTAAAGCCAGAACCTGCTCACTTGGGAAGAAGACAGGCTGAGGCAGCCAGCAGACCCTGGCTGGCTTCTCAGTTTTCAAACAGCTGGCTTGAGAGAGCACTCCCAGAGACTCAGCACCAAGTCACTGAATGAATTCTACCCCCAAAAATGCAAACGGGTGATGAGCAACCCACCCAATGCTCAACACATGGCCTTCCAACTATGGCTTGGCCCATAGCATGACTGTCCCATGACTATGCAGGGGCCACTGTGTGCACTGTCTCTCAGAATGCCAGGAGGAACACTTTTGTCCTAAAACCTGTGTCATTCCCCTTTAGCACCCCGTCTTGAGTAGGTTATCTGTCTCACTAACTCATTTTTGTCCCCTCATGGGACTGTGATGAACCTATTTTGTCTCAAACTAAAAATAAAAGGTGGCCCATGAGTTCGATTACTTTCTTTGTTTGGGAGAATAGAAGAAATGAAAGGGAGGGGAGAGAAAGGAGAGGAAAGAAAGTGAAGGAAGTTAGTTAAGGAAGAGAGGAAGCAAGGGTAGGAAGAGGGGGGGCAGGAAAGGAAGCTTCCCAGAGTCCTCAGATTGTCACAACATTCCCCACCTTAGCAGGAAGGACACATTCTCCTACAACCATGAGACTTCTAACAGGTCCACTGTTTCTTCTCTCAAGGGAGCTCACCCCCAGTACCCATCCTAGGAATAAGAGGTTAGTGTCCCTGCTGCACCCCTGAATTCCACAATTCTGGAAGATCTGTATGGAATCTCATGAGACCTTTGGTGTCAAGGGGAATATCAAGATTACTAACGACCCCCCACAGGCTCGGGTGTTTGAGTACTTCTCTCCAGGTGGTTATGCTGTTTGGAGAGATTGTGGGACCTAGCTAGCAGATATAGGCCACCAAGGGTGGGCTTTTGAGGATATAGCCTGGAGATGCTTTGGGTTCTGTTTCTGCCCTCCTGATACACCAAGATGAGCCTCTCTAGACACCATGCCTTCACCCCACCAGGGTGGATTGTACCCTATAAACTGTGAGGCAAAATAAGCCTTCCTTCCTTCAAGTTACTTCTGTCCATTATGTTATCACCTTGATGAGAAAATTAACTAACACAGGGAGCAAGTGGCCTGCTTTGACCAAACAAGCACTATGTGCAATTGCCGCTAAAATGGTCACTGTGCCTCCTCCCTTCTAACCATGCAGAACTTGGTGGCATAAATGTCGGTTGCATTGCCTGCTTGCCATGTGGTTGGTCTTGACTGTAAACTAGATGGGATTTACAATCACCATGGAAACAAACCTCTAGGCATCCACCATAAATTTGGGCTGCATCAATTTTTGGGCTGGGGTTTCAGGCTGTGTAAAAAGGAGAAAGTGAGGTGTGTGCAGCCTTCATCCCTGTCTGCTTTCTGACTGAGGACACAGTATGACCAGCCCCACAAGGAACTGTCCACATGATCTATGAGACTACAAACATCCTTCTTTCTTTAAGCAGCTTTTGTCATAGAGAAGAATGGTGATGAGTTGACAAAATGAGGGGTGTGTGTGTGTGTGTGTGTGTGTGTGTGTGTGTGTGTGTGTGAGAGAGAGAGAGAGAGAGAGAGACTATGAAACAAGGATCACATGTGCCTGGTACATAATAGATGCTCAACAAATGACAACTTGTGTCTCTGTTATTGTCTTAACTTTGTTTCCAGTTGCTGTGATTTAAAAAAAAAAAATGCTCTGACAGAAGTAACTTAAGGGAAAGGGGGCTTATCACACGTCCAGGTTACAGTCTATCATTGTGGGAAGTCAAGGTGGCAAGAACTTGAAGCAAATAGTCACATAACATCCACAGCAGAGAGCAGAGAGCGGTGAATTAATGCATGCTTGCTCAACTTGACCCTCTCCATTTTATCCAGTTCAGGATACCCTAAGGAGGGAATGGTACCACCCACAGTGGGCAGGTCTTTCCACCTCAATCTACACAATCAAGATAAATCCCCATAAGCATACCCACAGGCTAATCTAATCTAACCAACTCTTCATTGAGAGGCTCTTCCCAATGAGTCTAGTTTGTACCAACTTGACTCAAAATGATCAGAGATAGCAAAATTGCTCTGTGGATAAAGGAGCTTGCTGCCAAAACTGAGGACCTGAGTTTGATGCTTAAAACCAACATGGTGGAAAAAGGAAAACTAACTCCTACCAGTTGTCCCTTGACCTCCACTTATGTTGTGTACTATGCATGCCCACCCCCCACCACACATACAAATAAATGTTTAAAAAAAAAAAAAAAACACTCAACTGTGTCCTATCAGGATGTACACTAAATTTCCTATGATTTACTTCTCCTTGACTATAATTTTCTGTTGCCCAGAAATCTTTTATCTTGCTGCTTTTTGTTTTATGATAGTAGAGTTAGAAGCCTATCTATGGGACAGGAGTGGGGGTAATTTACTTCCATTCTTTGTGAAGCAGAACAGGTCAAAATAAACCAAACTAAAGTGTTATCAAAGATTCTGATTTGCTCATCTCCACCCCCACAGCCAGCTTAAGTCCAGCTGCTTAGACTGAATGGGGAAAGTTATTGAGGATTAGGATGTGGAGGACAGAGAATGGGTACTACCAGGATAGCAGCTGGAATCCAAGCCTGAAACATGGTGAGAACTACGCTATCAGGTAGACATCTTGACCCTCCAACTTTGGCTTATGAACACAGCATCTCCAAGGAATCTGTCCTCTCGATTATGAGCCCTCATGCCCCCAGCTGGCCTGTCCTCTCCTTCATCCTGGTGCCTCTTCTCCATCTGATGGCTTCTGCTGCCTTGTACTTGGACCTGAGAGAACCACCCAGCAGACTCTACTGTCTTTTCCACACTTCGGTAATTCCAGCTTAAGCTTCCTCTGCCACCTGCCTTGTTGTCCCATCATTTCCAAGATTAGAAGGTTCAAACAGGAAATCTGGCGGCACCAACTCACTTTATATTAATATTCATGTGTGTGTGTGTTATGCATGTGATCACATGTCTATGCATATGCACGTGTGGGAGCACACATATATGTGAGTGTACAGGCTGAAGGTCAATACCGGGTGTCTTCCTCTATTACTCTCTACTTTACTTTTTGAGACACTGTCTCTCCCTGCACCTGAAGCTCGCCAATTGGCTAGAACTGCTGGTCACTGGGCTCCAGGCATTCTCCTACACACCCACACCCTACACAAACACACACACACACTGTGGCGTTCACATTCATGTGACCACCTTTTTACACTGATGCTGCAAATACTTTATACCTACTGAGGCGATGTCATTAGCATCTCCAACTCCTCATTCAACTTCTTTATTTGTTTTTATTACATTTGCAGAGACACGCCACAGAACTCAGGGGTGTCGGAAGACAACTTTGTAGGGTCTGTTCTTTCCTTCCCATCTTTATGTGGGTTCCAGAGATCAAAGTCAGGTCACTAAGCTTATGCATCAAGAACCTTTATCCACTGAACCATTCACCAGCCCTCAGCTCCTCTTTTATTGTTGTCAAATTCATTTTTTAATCACTGTTCCACTTTTCCCCTCCCCCTCCAGCTCCTCCCACTCCCCCCATTTCCTCTCAAATTCTTGACTTCTTCTTTTATAGTTATTGTTACATATAGATACACATATATGCCTACACATAATTTTATAAAAACTTAACTACTCTGTAAAAGTACGGTTTTCCAGCCCGCCGCCCGGTCTTGTCCCGCCGCCACGCCAGCCCCAAATAACGTACAGAGACTCTGTATTTGATACACTGCTGTTGGCCGGGTTACTTGTTCCTTATCGGCTAGCTCTGCCTTAATTATTAACCCATTTCTGCTGATCTATGTATTTTCACATGGCCTTCTCTTACCGGAAGGCAGCTGGCGTCCAGCTCTCTCCAGACCCTCCATCTTGACTCCTCCTTACTACTTCCTCTTTCCTCCTTGTTTCCCTAGTCCCGCCTATCTTGCTTTCCTGTTGGCCAACGTGCTTTATTTATTAACCAGTATGAGAAACATATACAGAATGACATCTCCCATCACTACTCCCTTTTTGTGTTGTTCATATGTGCATGTGTTTTGGACTGACCACTTGGGACTGAATAATCAGGGGGCTTGTCCCTGGAGAAAACTGGAAAATGGCTATCTTGGTAGCCATTTATCATAGCCTCCAGCTCTCCATATATGGGGGAAGCCTTCTGTGATGTTCTCCTTCCATGTTGGGATGTCAAATGGTATTGCCATTATGCAGGTTTTATTAAGCAACAATACTGTTGAAATTTCATGGCTGCAGCTTCCCTGTCATATACAGAAGACACAATCCTGCAATAAGCTTCCTCTTCCTCTGGCCCTTACAATTTTTCTGCCCCATCTTCTGCAAATGGGCATTACACAATGTCTGTATTTTGACCAGTTGTAGATTTCTGAAATGGTCTCCATCTGTTGAAAAAAAAAAAAAAAAAAAAAAAAAAATCTCTTTGATGAGGGAGTTAAAGCTACACTTCTCTGTAAATACAAAGATAAGTATTTAAAAACAATTAGAAATTATATTGGTTTAGGAAAATGGCAGTAGTAGATTCTTTTCTAGGGTTCATGACCTCATCTGCCATGAAAATTGGCTAGGTTTATAGTACCAGACATGAATTCCCTTCTTGAATGAGCCTTAAGTCCATTTAGACATCCGTTGGTTACTCCCAAGTGCCACTATTGCAGTTGGGGATATCTAGTCAACCTAGTTATTGCGGTTCACAAGCTATCTCCCTGGCTACTTGGGTAGCACCTTCTGATACAAGAAGATCTAATCTGCAGGAAGGGCTCCAGGTCCAGTGTCAGCTCAATCCCTCCTGGTCCTGTGTCTAAAGCATGTGGTGTCTTCAGTAACGGGTGCCCACCTCCAAGTTCTGGGAAGCAACCAAGGGTAATGGCAATAGCCTGTGTTATTTTAGGAATCTCCTGAATCCCCTTGACTACCTAAGGAGTTTTTCCATGCTTCACAGAGGGACTTTTGTTAGTCTATGTCTCTTGAGAGAGAACCATTATCATCCTGTGTGACATGACTCCATCTTCTCTCTTCCCCAAGCACGTGTGTGTGTGTGTGTGTGTGTGTGTGTGTGTGTGTGTGTGGTAAGCTTATAAAACTGGGCATATGCTTTTAGTGCCAGTACTCAGGAAGCAGAGGCAGGTGGGTCTTTGTGAATTCAAGGCCAGCCTGCTCTACATTATTAGTTTCAAACCAGCCAGAGTTACATAGTGAAACATTGTCTCAATAAATACAAACATGCATATACATATATACGTACACACATACATACATACATATTCTTCTAAACCAACGCTTCCAAAAATAGCATTTTAAACTATCCTTTGGATTATTGGTCTCTCCTGTCACCCTCTAGCTCTGTACTGCCTTCCCTCCCCCTCCTCAGTCAAAGTTGCCCTATTTTTCACAGTTCCCCCTTCCACATCATCTGTGGCCCACTCTCTTCCTCCTTCTCTGCCCCCCACCATGGTATCCTCATGACCTCCCAATCAATCCTTCCTCTTTACCCATGCCACAGCCTAGGCACTGGAAGGCTCTTGACAGGGTACCACCATTCAGTCTCTACTCTCTGGTGGAATCCTACTGCTGTCAGGTTGGGATAGGGGATATAACAAAGAATACATCAGCCGCCTCTTCGGCTGTCCCTTGAGCAGTCTCAAGGACATAATGGCATCCCCCTAAAGTCTGACCCCATGGCCGTTGGGTGCCGGAGACTGGTACTTTCCCCAAATGGTCTTCCGCAGCTCAGCTAGCCTCATATTTTCCCCATAGGCTCTACACATAATGAGACTAGAGCTTGAATTCCAGCCCTGCCACTAGCCCACTGCTCCGTTTCAATCAAGGGTCCCATCAGACCCTCAGACTCAGTATCTGCAAACGATGAGCTTAATAGTGCCAGCTTCATCCAGTTGTGATGCCAAGTGACTATGAAAATCGGACCAGAGAGTTGTCCATAGCAAACACCCAATGCCAACAAATTATAACTGCCCCATTTCCAGCTATTACAATTCAGGGTTGCCCTTCATTGGCACATATCTCCCCCTCCCCTTGACCCTCCCTTTTATTTCAACTCAAGCCTCAGTTTCCCCATCTCAGAACTCTGCATGAGGTCTGTATGTCGGGTCCTAGAATTCTCAAGCAGTGCTCAGTAGACACTACATATCACAAACGTTGGCTCTTCTCTCTCATCTCTTCTCCAGAAAAGCCAGAGTCCTCTACCCAAGGTAGGCCCAGAACCAACCTATAAAGGACGCAACCCTTAGCTCTGAGGACTAATGGTTGGATGAAACCTCATCAGATCCTGCAGGTGCTGGAGTAGACACTCTCTTCTCACAGCTCACAGGTGGGAGAAACTGAGGCCAAAGGCAAAAGCAACCTACCAGAGAGAAGAGTCAACCCTGAAATAAGACTCTGTCTCTGGATATCCTGGTCCCCTATGTGAGCCATACTTAATCAGCCATAGGACTCACCTCCTCACGGTCCCAGACTGACTATGCACACACATGCCTACTCCTCTACCTGCCTGTCTCCCAGAACCAACCCTGAAAGAAAAGAAAATGTGGGCCCTGAGGCCAGCTAAAGGTGACAGCCCCAGGACAGCAAGAAAGGACGAAGCCAACCCACAGCGTGAACTCCCCACACAACCAGGTCCTAGCTTAGCCACCAGAAGAACAAACTAGGAGTCTTTAGGGAGCGGTGTCCCAGTACCACGCTCTATCACGTGACTCCCACTCCCGAGTATCTGTTGGCCCTAAAAGTGAAAGGGGATTAGACCGATGTTTTGGGCTGAGCCACCTGGGGCCCCCAAAAGCAGCCCACCTGCCCTGCCTGGGCAATGTTTTCCAAAGCTGCAACAGAAGAAATGAATTTTTTAATCTGACATTATTAAAAACAATCAGCTCTGATTTCAAAGGCAGACAAGCCTGTCCCTGCATCCTTACGCGCCCAGGCCTAGCCCACCCCACCAGGACAACGACCGGTGACATCAGCCTGCCCTGAGGACAGCATCCTGGTGAATTAGCACCAGCTACAGAGGAGGAGGATGGAGTTACAAGCTCCCCAAGTTGCAGACTATTCAGGAATCCTCCTTGAATGGACTCATGCTCCTCATTGCTCACCAGGGTGCACAGGTCTGGAGCATCTGGGTCTTCACAGACATCTCTCCTCCCCTCCTACAATTTTACCCAAGGGTCCCTGGCCCCAGAGGCTAGGCCAATGGTCTGAAGAGGGAGCCACATTCCTAGCACACCATCAAATAACCCACAAACCTCTCTCTCTTCTCCTGCCTCTCTCTCCCTACCGCTGAGGCCATACCTCATCTCTGGCTGCACTCAGGAATTTATGAGGCCTGAAGCTACTCTCCTATCAGACTAGCTCCTTTCCCTGTGCCCTCATAGTTTCCCTTCTTGTTTCATGTATTTTATTTTCCAGAGACCCCCAGAGGATAGGCTTTCTACATCTGGCTTAGTTTATAATAACTTCATTTGGTTTTTTGTTTTTGTTTTTTCTGTGTAATAGCTCTTGTTGTTTTGAAACTCGCTCTGTAGACCAGACTGACCTCAAACTCACAGAGATCCACCTGCCTCTGCCTCTGCCTCCTATGTGCTAGGACTAAAGATGTGCACCAGCACACCACCCAGCTTAGAATAATTTCTAATTCTGCTCATTTTCCTGAAAATGGCATAATTTCATTCTTCTTAATAACTCTGTGTGTGTATGTAATGTTTTCTTTATCCATTCATCTGTTGATGGCCCCTAGACTAATCACATGACTACACTGGTAGTTTTTAAAGCACTTTGGGAGACCTGAAGGAGCAGCCAGGCTGGACCATCCCTGCCTCAGTCACTCCATCCCTGCCACTGCCGGCCTGCTGCTCTTTCTCAGACAGGATCTATTGCCAAGACTCCTGACTCCCCATCCACCCACAATTCCTCTCTTGCTGCCTTTGTCCTTTGCACCTCAGACCATCTGCCAGATCTTCATTGTCTAAACAGACCTGTGTTTCAGTCTGTGCCCTCTGCCTTGGATACCCACCCAGGTTCCCATCCATTCCTAGGACATTTCCTTAAGCTGGCAGAGTCCATGTCACCCCTCCTAGGACTCTCCTCCAGCTACAGACAGAAGTCACTGCCTCCTGGGAATAGTAGAAACAAGGAGCCCCTGCTTCAACAGTGTGACAATGACCGTTGACATCGTTGCTGAACACAATGATCTTCTTCCTCTTGTTTGCTTGTCATGGTACAGAGACACCAGACAAGGATTTGCCTTTGAACTCCATCTCTAGCCTTAGGTTGGTTTGTTTGGGTTTTGGTTTTGTTTATTTGGTTGGTTGGTTCAGCTTTGGGTGTTGTTGTTATTTGGTTTTGTTTGGGGTTTTTGTTTGTTTGTTTGTGTTTTGAAATCGAGTCTGGAGCTTCCAAGCTTCCTGCTTTGACTTCCTAACCACTGTGATTACAAGAGTATGCCATCACATCCAGTCATTAGAACCAATTCCCATAAGACAGGTGGAGTTCTTATGGGTAAAGTGAGTCAGAGAGAAGATATTATGTATAAAGAGAGCTACCAGAGCTACCTGGTTTTGTGGTTTGACTAGGAGCAGTGTGAGTTGCTTTTGACCCCTGAGCATATTGTTTCTGCAGGTGGAGCAGAACTGTCTCAGTGAGGCTGGGGGTAAATACTCCCTTACTGTTACAGTGGAAGTTCCACCCAAGTCCCTCTCCCCATCTCCCTCAAAACCCTGCTGCATCTCAGAAAGCCCATCAAATGATGACCCCTCCCCCAGAGATGCTCGAGACCACTCCCACGGGGTATTTAAACTGCCTCGCAGAAAACAGACCTGTGGTTTTCCAGTCTCTCTTTCCTGTCTCGTCTGTGTGGGACTGGAAGGCCATCTGGGAGCATTGCATCCATTAAACATGGGCTTTTTCTAATTCGGTTTGATTTGGTCTGATTTGGATTGCTGCATTGGTGGAGAGGCTTATAGGGTTGCAGAAACTTTTCACTTATGGCTAGGGGCTATCACCCAATAGAGCCTGGCCCAATTCCTCATGGCCTGAGGCTATTACAATAGAGCCATATGTAATTCTGTCACTAGGGAGATAGAGACAGGTAGATTAAGGGCTTAAGGGCAGCAGCTATAACTTTTTAGTAAGACCCTGTCCCTAATTTAAAAAAAAAAATAATTAGATACACAAATTCTTTTAATACATGGCACAGCCCTTCAAAATTGGTATTAGCACCCTCCACATTTTACAGGGGCAAAGAAACGTGAGATGATTTAAGCGAGACAACACAGCTAGTGAGTAACCAGGGAGGACTGAGACCAGGCCATCATCCCTAGGGATACGGATGGCCACTTTGTGTTCTCTTATCCTGTCCCTCTGTTTCTAGGCCCATCTCGCCAACCTGACCGGGAGTCCAAGACTGGAATTTCGTATTATCACCAGCAGAAGAGTGGTAGGTTAATACTATCAGAAAGCCAGCTCTGATATATGTAAGAAGGATCCCCTGTGACCTGGGTGGTTCACTATCTTCTCCACACTGGGAGGTGGTTCCCCTTCGCTGCATACCTAAACCATCCCTCATCCTCAAGGTCCTGTAAGCTTCAAGCCCAAAGCCACCAGAGTCCCCAGTACTTAGTTTAGTCAAGGCTCCATCGAGGATGTGTGCAATGAGACGGGAGGCCTCACTTGCTGGGCTGTCTGGGTTCTCGGATCAGGGGGTAGGAATCAAAGCTTACAATTTAACTAATAGCTGACAACTGCCTTGCAATACTTCCTGTCAGGAATGGCGCTAGGGGCCCTGAGAGCAGTCGGTGCTTCGTCTATCGCTCACAGTGATCCCTACCATTGCTTGCCACACAGCTTGGATGAGATTCAGAAAGGCTGTGTGACATGCCCAAGGTCACGGCAGTGTTTGGGGGGTAAGGGCAATGACAGAGTGGGCTTGGATAATAGGAGCTGCAGACACTGAGGTGTGACCAGGGGGCCAGTGAGGAGGGAGTGGCCCTGAGATGCATTGTGTCAGAAAAAATTTTCTCAGCTATCTCAGCAAATTCCTCAGTCCCCTGCAGGACCAGACTGTCTCCCTGACAATGATAAAATGGACAGGCCAGTTGCTCTGGTGACATCTTATTTTTGTTTCTTCCGGCCCCTGCAGGGCCCCTTTGCATTCCTGGTGATGTCACCCAGCTGTGCTCCCTCATCTCTCAGGAGGGGAGCTCTGTCACCACCAGGACAGGGGGGAGGGACAGGATGGGGGATGCAGAAGGATGCACCCAGACTGGCTGCCTCTGGGCAGCTGCAGTGCCTGCAGGAATCTGTCCCAGACCATCCCAGAGCAAAACCATGGAGCCATGGAGTTTAAGGAGAATTCTCAAGCAGGCTCAATTCTTGATGAACGGAAGCCAATGCCAAGGCCTGACCTGCCCAAACCAGAGATGGAAAATGAATCCAACAAAATAAATCAATCACCAAAGAGAGGTAGCAACCATGTTCTGTCAGGAAACCTAATCCTAAACAAGGAGGGATCTGGGAAGGGGCAGCAGAGAGGACCAGGAGGGCCGAAGTTCCAAAAAAGATTTCATTGGTGATAGAGCCCTAGGAATATGTAAATAGTCTCTCAGTTTCTGTCTAAAAGGAGAAACAGATGGTAAGGACCGAGAGCTGAGTTTTCATATGAAAGTCACTAAGACTAGGAGAACTCCATTTAAAATGTACATAACTCGATTGTTATCTCCAGGGGTGGGGGACTCCTTGCCCAGGTTTCCCCTTACGGCAGCCCCTCCCCACCATTGGACCCGGGACTCCATCCTTCTGCCCTGTTTCCCCTGCCCCTCCTCCAAGCCCTGGGGTTGATGGCTGGAAATGGAGGGAAGGATGCTGAGGAGTTCCGTTGGGGGGGTCTGGTTACAAAGCCCGTGGCTAAACCTTTAACTAGAGATCATCTAAATAAGGTTTCACAATTTCCGAGCCCTGCCTTTCCTTGGAAGAGTCCGGCCACAAGGAACCCTGTTCCTCCTTAGGCAGCCTATCCTGGATGTTGGACTTGATAGAGGGTAAACCAAATCTACCTCCAAAAAAAGCTATTGCTCTTTGGCTCTACAAGAAACAGAACAGATCCTTCTGTCTCAGAGCAAGTCCTTCTAGAGGCCCTCTGGACTGCAGGTGCTGTGGGCCTTAAAAATAAAATGAAATGAAAGGCGACCTGTGATAGGAAGGGTGTGGCTTTGGGTGAGCACTTGCCTAGCATGAGGCCCTAAATTCAATCCCCAGCACCATAAATAAATAAGTAAACAATACTTGAGAGCTGCATGTGTATGATAGGAGTCAGGAGATGGAGAGCCAAGTGTGTCCTAGCCCTCAGTTTTGTTGTCTATAGATGGGCAAGCAGGTGTCCTGCTTCCCAGTACAGAGAAGGTGAAAAGAACAAAGAGGAGCCATCTGCAAATAGTTCTATAAAAATGAGTGACAACTCGAGGAGAACCAGAAGCCATGGATGAGAAGGGCCGGGGGGTTCTCTCCCTCCCCACCAAAAACAAATGGAGTCATACAGCCTCTCACACAGTCCTGACACAAGCATTGCATTTCCACACCCACAGGTCTACAGGCACTGTCCCTGGCTCTGTGCAGGGGAAGAAGGACAAGTAGCACAAGACAGTGGGGAAAGGGTGCTCTTTGCACTGTGAAACTGTCTAGCAAACATTATCCAGTCCCTATGCGTGCAGTGTGTGGACAGAGTGCCCTGTGGAAAAACCCTCCTGGCTAGGGGTCAAATGAACACCAGCTCTGCCCAAATATGTCTGTATCCTGATCTCCGAAGCTGGGACCATGCTACTTTACACAGCAAAAAGTAATCATAGTTCCCTTGGGTGGGTTCCTAGGCCACCTAATGTAGTGGGTACTTAGAAAAAGGATCAGGAGAGTCAGAGTATGTGAGCTGATGGCAGCTAAGGTCAACAACGGGTGCCAGGCTGTGAACCATGCAACCTGGTCAGCTTCAAGGTTGGGAAAGAGGAGGGAAATGTATTCTCTCCTAAAACTTCCAGAAGGAGGTAGCTCGGCCAAGCCATTTGGGTTCCTAACCTATAGAATGATCAGATGGCAAAGCAGTGTGCTGTTGTGAGCCACTGAGATAGATGGCGGTGATTTGTTACAGCAGCAATGGGGCTCGGGATGGGGGAGAAATGAGTCAGGGAGGGGAAAGAGGAAGGAGAAGGAGGAGAAAGGGAGGGAGGGAGGGAGGGAGGGAAAGGAGAGGGAAGGAAGAGGGTGCTGTGGAATAATCCTTCTGTACAATGTAAACCTATATTGTTCTCATTGTTAATAAAAAGCTGATTGGCCAATAGCTGGGCAGGAAGGGATTGGGTGAGACGGCCTGAGACAGAAGGCTGGGAGGAAGAAGGGTGGAGTCAGAGGAGACACTAGCCAGCTATTGAGGAAAAAGAATGTGTAGAAAATGAGGAAACAAACCATGAGCCACGTGGCAAAGCATGGATAGAAATGTGGGTTAATTTAAGTGTAACAGTTAGCTAGTAACAAGCCTGAGCTATCGGCTGGGCATTTATAATTTATATTAAGTCACTGAGTCAGTTATTTGGGAACAGGCAATCAGGACAGAAACTTCTGCCTATAGGAGAGCAAGACAAAGGAGGAAGGAGAGAAGGAGGGGAGGGAGGGAGGGGAGGAAGGACGGAGAGAGGGAGGGACAGAGAGAATACCAACCCAAATTCCAACACCTTCTAGGTCTTCACATGCTAGCTGGTCTTCCAGGACTGCTCCTCCTGGATCTTCACACCCCTGCCTCCATTTCCCCCTGTTATCTCTCTCAAAGACTCTTCCTGGCTGCCCTGGCTACCCCTTGTCCCGATGTCCCAGTGTCACTGTAATCCACTGGCAGATTATAAAATCAGTCCTCAGTGACTCGGTTAAACTGTTGAGCTAACCCATATGCTAAAGATAAGCAGTGTGTGCTGGATAGCATTATGTCAACTTGAAGCAAGTGGAGTCACCCGAGAGGAATGGGCTTCAATTGAGATCAAGATCAGGCTGTAGGCAAGCCTGTAGAGTATTTTCTTAATTACTGATTGAAGGGGGAGGGCCCAGCCCCCATGTGGATAGTGCCATTCCTGAGTTAATGCTGAGCAAGCTGAGCAAGCCATGAGGAGCAAGCCAGTAAGCAGCTCTCCTCCAGGGCCTCTGCATCAGCTCCTGCCTCCAGGTTCCTGGCTTGTTTGGGTTCCTGCCCTGACTACCTTCAATAATGAACAGTGATGTAGGCATGTAAGTGAAATAAACTCTTTCTTCCCCCAACTTGCTCTTGGTCACTATGTTTTGTCAGAGCAGTAATAACCCGAACTAAGATGCCATGCATAACTTAGCAGTCTTATTTTTTTTTGTCTAGTGTGACTCTTATGTGTACATGCTACACTGCAATGTAAAATCACTTTGTTCCAACAGACCAAAAATCATTTCATATCTTCATGCGCTTGCTAGAGCAAAGATAGCCCCTTCAACAAATGGTGCTGTCAAAATGAGATACCTGTGTGTGTAATGAAACTAGATCTTTGTATCTCACCATGCACAAAAATCAAATTCAACTGGATGAAACACCTTAGCTCAAGACTTGAAACTCCAAAAGTGCTAGAGGACAATGCTTCCAAGACATAGACACAGGCAAGAATTTTCTCGGTAGGGCTACATATGCTCATAAAATATAACCATTAGTTGTCAAATTAAAAACCTTCTCTTCAGCAAAGGAAACAGTTAATCTAGTGAAAAGATATCCTATAGAGTGAGAGATCATCTTTGCAAGCTATGTATCTGACATAGGATTAATATCTAGGACACATAAAGAATGCAAATACTTAACAAGAAATCCATCCAATCAGAAGGTGAGCTAATAAAATGTGAAAAAAAGGAAGTTCTCAATGATGAAGAATAAATGGCTAACAAGCTCTCAGAACATGCCAACCAAAACTACATTAAGTTTCCATCTCACTACAGTCAGAGAGACAGTATTCAAGAAAACAAATAACAACAAATGCTAGCTGTGATACAGACAAAAGGGAACCATTGTATACGTCTAGCAGGATTGTGAACTTGGATAGCCATTTTGGAAACCAGTATGGAAGGTTTCTCAAAAACCCAACAGTAGATCTTTCATATGACCCAGCTACCCAACTCCTGGGTATTTACCCAAGGCCTCCAAAGCACAGAGACTCTTGCATACCAGAGTCTATTGCAGCACTCACTACGCATAACGGTTAAGTCATGGAACTAACCTAGGTATCCAACAACAGAAGAATGGCTAAGGGACATAAGATATCAATGCACAGTGGAATTCTTCAGCCATAAAAGGGAAATCGTGTCATTTACAGGGAAATGGATGCAACTGGAGATAACTGTCAGACTCAGAAAGACAGATGTCATGTTTCTCTCATTTGTGGTATAGATTTATGTATCTATACACGAGGGATCATTTATAAATGAGACATGAAAGTTGACATAAAGCTGCCTAGGGGACAAAGGGGACCATTGGAAGTAAGAAGAGAGAAAGTGAGGAGGTATGACAGGAATATGCCCAACATCCAATATATCCACACATGAAGCTGGAGCAAAAGAAAATATGTTTACAAACTGAGGTTGGGGAGATGCCTCAGTAAGTAAAATGCTTGCTGAGCAAGCATGAGGACCTCAGCTGGATCTGTATGCACCACATAAAAGCCTTGCATAGAAGGAAGTGTGTAAACCCCACTGAAGAATGGGAATACAGGAAGAGCTCCAGACTCAGTGAGGAGACTCCGCCTCAAACAATAGTGTGGAGACTGACAGAGGAGGGACACTTGATATCAGTCTCTGGTCTTCACACATGGATGCACAGATGTGCACATGACCACACACATACAGTGTGTGTGTGTGTGTGTGTGTGTGTGTGTGTGTGTGTGTGTGTGCGTGTGTGTGTGTGTGTGTGTGTGTGTGTGTTGTTTGTTTGTTTAAACAAGTATAATGGCTCTTGCCTGTAATCCCAGAATTTTGGAGGCTGAGGCAGGAGGAACGCCGTAAATTGGGAGGCCAATCTGAGCTACATGAGAGTTCCAGGTAGAGCTAGGGCTACAGAGACCCTGCCTTAAAGATAGATAATCACTCTTAACAGTTTTAACTGTTAAATTTTCACCAGAGTTCCCAACACCTGAAAATAATATACATGCATACATACGCATGTGTGTATATGAATACATATGTATTTATATGTATATATAATCCCCACCTCTTCCAAAAGCATGTAATCTCCAGATGGTAGAGATTTTTGCCTGTGACCTCCACCCCATTTCTAGCACAAGACCTCCTACTCCATAGGCAGGCTATTGAGATTTATTACAAGAATAGAAGAACAAAAGAGCCTATGACTTTAAGACTTCCTTTTGCTTGGGAAAGGAAGAAGCATTGTCTAAAAGTAAATGAATATATAGGAATGTATTTAGTAACTAGTAGCAGGTGCAGCACACAGATCGTGAACACACACTGAACACAGATCGTGAACACACACTGAACTATACTAAGTATGGGAATATAAAATAAGGGAGGTCATTCCAGGCTCTTGAACCATCTGGGAAGACTAGCTATAGAAGGGTCATGGTGTAGATAAATCCTGTCTGGGCTGTTGAGACCACAGCCACCTCTTCTCATTTGGCCAATGAGGACAGAAAGCCCAAGGAACAGAAATGATTCTTTCCGGAGAAGACAGCCATGGAACCCTAGAAGATCCCTGAGCCAAGATCAGTCTCTCTTTGCAGCCTGAGTAATATCTCTGGGCATGATCAGTGCCCAGTAGGGATAACCCAACAACACCTGAGCTCCAGAGTCCAAACAAAACAACAACCCAGAACAGAATGGGCCATCCAGTTCTAGTCCAAACACTACCACACACGCACACATGCTATTCCCATCCAACGCTCTTCTCTCTTCTGTGACATTTCTTCCAAGAACTTAGTGGCACAGCATATGGTTTATAGATATTTATGCCTGGGCCTTGGGGGAAACAACTCAGGCAGTGAAATGCTTGCCTCACACACATGAAGACCTGAGTTCTATTCTTGGCCTCAGATAAAAAGCTGGGCATGGTCTTAAGCACTTGTAATCCCAACACAGGAGAAGTGAAAATAGGCAGATCTGAGGCCTGCTAACCTGCCAACCTCACCTACTCAATGAGCCCCAGGTCCCACTGAATGACTTGTCTCATAATCAAGGTGGGACTCATGAGAAGGCTCAGCAGGCAAAGGAAGTTAAGCCTTGCCACCAAGCCTGAGGACTTGAGTTCAATCCCCAAGATTCACATGATGGAAAAAGAGAACCATCTCCCATGCTCTGATCTCTACACATACATGCACAATGCATGCAAGAGCACTCACAGACACAAACACACAATAAATATGATATTTTAAATGTTAACTAAATAAACACAAGGTGGAAGCCTATTGAGGAACAACACTGAAGGTTGACTTCTGACCACCACACACACAGGAACACATACGTATGTCTACTCACATGCACCACACACTCCACACATATGCCCCATATACATTCTCTCTCTGTCTGTCTCTGTCTCTGTCTCTCTCTCTCTCTCTCCACACACACACACACACACACACACACACACACACACACCACAAATACTATCCCTGTTCCTAAGCTGCATATGGTAGACATACCAGTTATCTTAGCTCTTGGGCGATTAAGGCAAGACATAATAACTAATTTGAGGCCAGTCTGGCCTCAGCCTTGAAATCAGACATATCAGACATACCTGGCTTACAATAGACCTGTGTCTATTGCCTATTAGTCTAGAAATATGGACCACATTTTTGTCCTCATTAAACCTCTCTTTCATTATCTTTAAAATGTGTTCATGGGCTAGAGGTGTAGCTCAATGGTAGAACACTTAGCTAGAGTACATTAGGCCTTGGAATCAATCCTTAAAGCTTCAAATATTGTATTGGTTGTGTTTCTCATGGTGTGACAAGAATACTATCAATGGAGCTGGAGGAGACAGCTCAGCAGTTAAGAACACCAGTTGCTCTCCCAGAGGCCCCGGATTGGATAGCCAGCACCTGCATGGTAGCTCACAGCCATTTGTAACCCCCAGTTACCCTCTTCTGCCCTCCACCAGTAACTTTATTTAAGTGGGTACACACACATACCAGTAGGCAAAACATTCATACATATAAAATTTACTTTTTTTCGGATTTGCCAAGCTGTGACTATTTATTAACTGACCAGATTACAAAAATACCCACAGAGCAACTTACCTTAGTTCATCTATCTACTAAGCTTGTTTATCTGGTCTTCCCTGTTGCCAGCATCACCACCTTCCACCTTCCTTCATTCCACCTCGTGGAGAAGACAATTTGAAGGGCCACCAGGAAGCTATTGGTTTCCTTAGGCGTTTCCCACTGTGTAGATCTCATGGATCAGTTCCTCCATGCAGATAATGCCGTATTTACCAAGAGACCGAGCAATCAAGGATTGTCCGGCAAAGCAATTCTCTTCTTACTGATTTGCCATAGCCACGCTTGTAGATGAGCTCCGTTTACTGACTTCAGGTTGGGGTACCCCCATGCAATGTATGGTTCCACAATCCTCCAGGATGTTTATTGAAGCCTTGTTGAGGCTTAACAGAGGTGCCATTGAAGATCTGATGAAGATGGAGCAGCTGCAACACCTTGCAGACCTTTGGGCTTACCATTGATACCTCGGATTCGGATGACAAATGCCAGCTTGGGGTTCTGCAGGCACATAGAAGTTTCCGGCTTTCCTTGCAATCCTAGCCATGCGAATCTCCGTCAGTATCTGCCTGTATTCCTTGTGATAATGCTTTGCCTTTACATAGATAAGCTTCCTCCCATGCCTTCTGAAGTGTTTTCCATGCAAACATTTTTCTGAAAGTGCTTCACCTTCAACTCTGAGAATTCCTTCGCTTTTTCTTAGGGGTTTCTGGCACAGCAGGAACCTTCTTTTTCTTCTCAGCACAGTCTCCATAGTTCTATTTGGGAAAACCATACATATAAAATTTAAAAATGAAAATTAAAAGTTCCTATTAAAAAGGCTTGCTATTAGTCATGGATGAAAGTAGGAGATAGAGCTGATCTGTAGATGGAATTGTCACCATTGAATTACTCAATCTTTGTGTTATTATTTTGAATAGATCCTAAAGACTGCACAATTTAAATCTATTCATTACATTAAAAGAGAGAGAGAGAGAGAGAGAGAGAGAGAGAGCTTGTTGTCTTTTTTTAAAGCCTATTAAAAATACCTAACCCCCCCAAAAAAAAAAAACCTTTGAAAAGGAGCATTTTATTTTCACTCATAGTTTAAAGGTAAAGTCAATCTATCAAGGTGGGACACTCAGGTAGCATTATCTGTGACAGCAGAAGTGTAAAGCAGATGGTCACACTGTGTCCCTGCTTAGGAAACAGAGAGAGATGGGAGCTAATGCTCGGCTTGGAGAAGTAGGTAACTAAGGTGGGCTTTTGCAAGTTAGAGCCCAGTCCCTGTTTCAGTCTTCTGGTCTACCAGCATGTGAACAGTCTTGGCCACACACTACTGCTGCCATTGCTAAGATTCTCAACCAGTCCTTCCCTGCTGTGATGGACTGAAACCATGAACCAAAGAACCTATTCCCTCTTTAAGTTGTTTCTGTCTGGTTTTTTGGTTCCAAAGACACAATAGTAACCAGCACATATGATTGGCACTCTGACTATAGTACCCAAAGTTTGTCACTTCTCCCCAGAGGCCCAGCCCACCTGTGTGTTGGTTATCTCTTACTGGCTAGACACTTTCCATAGTGGGTATAAATTTATGTCCCTGGGCTTCCTTTATCTAGGTGGGTCCCACAAAATATGTCCATGTTCTAGAACATCTCCATTCTAGTATATTTAGGAAGACGAGATCATCAGAATATCTACATAGGTTCTAGATATAACGACAAGTATCAGAGAGACATATGAAAAGACAAGACTCTGTGAGGATGCAAGCCCAGACATGTAGCCTGATACTAGGGAACAACTGAGCTGCCAGAATCAGAAAAAGGCAAGGAGGAATTCTTCCATGGAGCCATCAAGGGAGGTAACCCTGTCGGAACCTTGGTTTTGAACACATGGCCTTCTGAACTAGAAGGATACACTTCATATCAGTAACATAGTCAGTCTATGGACATTTTTCATCTCAGCCCTGGGAAATGAACACTCTGCATTCTACCCAGTGCCTCCAGGGCTGCCCTCAGTGACAGAGGAACTTTAAGATGAAAGTTCAGATTTGAGTTCAGGTAATTAGTATCTAAGCACACTGGGTTCTTCTGCCTCTCTACTGGCAACTTGCTCTCAAACGGGTTTGCTGTGTGACATGGGAGCAATAATTGCCACATGCCTGGTGGGAGTCCATTGCACAGGGAAAAATCAGCTCCTTGCTCAGCTTCCCCGAATCCTTATCCTCAAGCCAGAGCAGACCACAGGGGGCTTAGCATTTTGAAGATAGAAGCTGAGACCTATACTTACAGGGAATCCCAGGAATGCCCCAACTAGGAGTTAGAGACGGCCTGGAGTGTCCAAGTATCCACTTGGCAGAGACTTGGGGTCTGCTGCTTTCTTGGTGAGCAGGAAAACACTGGATTCCATGCAGATATTTTCCATGTGATCAGAAGAGAACATGAAAAAATGGTGGTTGTGGAGGAAGAAGTTCTGGCAGGAGCTCAGACCTGTGGGAGTCCCCCAGATGGTGACCCGATGACCTAAAGTGAGGCACCAGGACAGAGCTTGAAGAGCAAGGAACATGGGGAAGAAACAAATTCAGCCTTGTCCATTTGGACCAGAGTCATAGGAAGGAGCCCAGAGATGGTAAGTGAACAGGATGCTGAGCACACAGGCACATCCCACAGTCCTAAGTTCTCCTCAAGCAAGTTCTCAAGGGTGCTTGAGTCATTTGGCTCAAGTATGAACTGTGTAGTCTTCCCCTACTTCAGGGCTCCTGTGGGTTCAAGGCAGGTGGTTTCGGTGTGGGCAGCAGACTGGGCTGCCTAGAACCAAGGTACCAATGTGCCGGGTTGACTTGAGACTGTCAGTTAGACATTTAACTCCAGAGCTACATTCCGAACCACGCTGCTGTGTATTCCCCTCTTGGCTACAAAATCAGGATCACTACTCCCTCCTCCCCCCCCTTGGCTCCTTGTTCACTATCCCTTGCACATCCTAAGTCATACATGACTCTCTTCATGCTAGCCAATGTGACTGTTCAGGACCGGATCCCAATCATCCTGGTCTCCTAAGACCTCAGGAGCTGAACAATCAATCCCTTTGATACTTATTCTGCTATCTACAGACTGCGAGATGTCTCAGCCCGTAAGGGTGTTTGCTGCCCAGACTGACAACTTGTTTGACCGTCAGAGATATGTGATAAAAGGAGAAGACTGATTGCCACAAGCTCTCCTCTGACATCCACAGACTGCACAGTGGCACATGGACATCTACACACATGTGCACATACATACACATAAATCGATATAAAAAACTTAAAAGGACATGTTACCTGCCTCTCTTATATGCACCCTTGAGGCTTCTACATCTGTTGCCATGGGGCAGCATCTGTCATCATGAAAAAAAAAATGATGAGGAACTAAACAGGGAAACTGAGGGCTGGAGATATTATCTGTGTTGACAGCACGCTTGCCTAGCGTACGCAACCCCCTTGATTTGATTCCCCACCACATAAGCTGGAAGTAGTGGCATGGTGTGGGCAGCAGAGTAGGATGTGATCTGAGCAATTGAGAGGTAGAAGATGGAAGATTAGGAAATCAAGGTCAGCTTTGCTACATAGCATGTTCAAGGCTCGCCTTGAAAATGTGAAGGAAAGAAATGGAAAGAAAGGAAGGAGGGAGGAGATGGGGGAGGAAGCTAGGGAGCTGACTTGTAAGTCCATAATCAAAACAATGCAGGAACATCTTCCAGAGGGACCACATTCTATAACTAAAAGTGAATGCGCTCTTCTTCCAGGGGACCCACTGTGACAGGGAAATAACATCATTTCTCAGGGGAAGACGGATACAGAGTTCCATCTGTACCCACAAAGATGCCCAACTCCTCCCAGGGGACCCCTAAGCATACTGGTTTAAAAACAAACCAAAACAAACAAAAAAGCCCTGTCCAAGGGCCTATGGAAGAAATATCTCCTCGCAAACAGGGACAACTCAGGCAGTGGCTGTTCTGGCCTTATTCCCTTGAGCCACACACAGTTCTGAGAGCTTACTTCCAATTACTTAAATTCCGGGCCTCTGTCATTGGAGATGACAACTGCCTTGGGTGATTCTGGATCAAATGGGATGAGTTACAGGACACACAGTTTATGCAGATGACAACTGTCAGGGGCTGGTAACTCTTGTTAGAACAGGGTAAGGTTTTTCTTGAGCTGTTCTTCTTAAAAAAAAAAAAAAAAAAAAAAAAAAAAGCCAAGCTTTGGCATGACTAAATGTTGGACCAACAGCACCACCTGGTGGTCAACAAGAGATCAGGCACATGTCTCCAAAAGTCACTTTCTCAGCCAGAACATAACTCTCATACCACAAGAAGACAGCTCCCCCAGAGAGTTGGCTGAGAGAGGCCCCAAGGACAGACAGGGAACATCAACTGGCCTACATATTCCCCTATGAAGAAATAACAGCTGACATTGTCCATGAAGGTGGACACTGGACTCCATCCATCTTAGAAAAACAATTCCCTTCCTCTAACTTGCTTTTAATCTGTGTAAGGGAACAATACTTTTTCTTTTTGCAGATATAAACAATGAGAAAATATAATCCCAATGACAGACATTTGTTAGACACTTAACAGTATTTTTTTATTATTTGACCCTAAGAGTTACCTGAAACATGTCCCATATTCCCTGAGAAGACATCCAACCATCTACCCTGTGAGTCACATGATATTCCTTTCCCTCACCTCCCAGAGTCATGGTTCCAAAGCCAGGTCAGTTTTGGAAGAACCTATCAGAGTTGAGATTCTTTGAGAATGGCAACGGAAGAAGAGCATTATGCCAATACATAGTCTACAGCAATGCTAAGCATTTGAGATAACAAGATTTAATGTGGCCCCCAGCCCCAACAAGGTGTCACTGTAAGAAGCAAGGGATACGAATAAACATGCACTTTGTGGACCAGGTATTATGTTGAGTTATAAACTGTTCAGAAAAGCGGCCCGAGGAGGAAGTGCCCAATGCAGTCTGGGGGGATCGGAATGATTCGGCCCCTCATCAAGTGTAGGAGAACCTACTGTCTCCCAGGCACAGTACCAGGACCTGGGAAGCCAAGAATGAATAATTCTATCAGTGGCCTCAGGAGGAGACTGTGGTCAGCATGGGCAGGGGGTGGTGCCAGAGGACATGGCATGTGTTTGGGACTGCAGATGCTGCTCCTTGGGGTAGAGTGGACAGGAGAGGATGAGATGTAGCGGGAAGAGGCAGTTCCGCAGAAGTTCCTCCACACCCGCCTGGCCATATCTTCTAAGCTGCCTCCCCCACTGGCTAATTCCAGAAACACATTTTCTTTAATTCAATGCCATGTTTAGGATTTGTCGTCTTCAATCCCGCCTTCCCCCAGAGTTGCAGAAAAAACCTGACTGTAGAGACCACAGAAGGGGTTCTCAAAATGTAGGTTTCCCTGTTGTGGGTTTCATATCAGATATCCAGCATATCAGATATTTAAATTACAATTCATAACAGTAGCAAAATTACAGTCATGAAGTAGCAATGAAAAAACTTTATTGTTGGGGCCACCACAACATGAGGAACTGTATTGAAGGGGTCTCATCATTAGGAAAGTTGAGAACCACTGGTCACCCAGAAGTGCCCAGCAAGCCCCTCTCTGTTCACACACTTTAGCACTGATGACACCTTCTACCCCAATCCTCTCTCCAGGGACTCCTCTCTCCAGTGTGACCTCTATCTTCTGCTCTTGAAACTTCAGCATCATCACCTGGAGGAGCTCAGGAAGATTACTACAGGTGAGTCACCCAGAGTCTCCAGTATCGCTCATAAATTCCAAGGAAAGTGAGAGGAACTACCCATGTCCCCAACCCACCCCAGAAGCTCTATTTCCTGCACACCTACTGTGCATGTCCACTCTTCAGCAGAGAGCAAGGCAATAAAAAACGTGGGACAGGAATTCCTATCCAAATTTACAACTTCCTAGTTGGATAGGTTTGCACTGATTACTTCCTTAGGGGAAAAAAAAGATGAGGTTATAGGAAGGAGTAAATAAAATACAATCACACAGTCAGACTCAAGGGACTGCCGGGCACATGTGAGAGCTTGCTAGCCATTAGCTATCATGCAACAAAGCACTATTTCTTAAGCATCTACTATGAGCCAAGTCTGGAAACTGCAGTTGTGAAGCCCCAAGTCTTGGCCCCTTGTCTTACAAAGTTTACAGTCACCAGAGGAAGGACTACGTAATCCCCAACTATGAGCTGTTGGAGGGAAATGGGTAGTGTTAACAGGGGCTAGAAAGACTAGAGGAAGCAATGGAATTAGGCTAGGAGCAATGACATTTTAAGCTGAGACGAAAAGGATGTGCAGGATTGAGGTGATGAGCTATGGGAATGGATGCCAAAGCCTAGAAGTGGCCAAGAACACTGAGCCATCAGAAACCGGGAGAGGAGAGTCTGGGGTAGCTGCCATGTATCCAGCAAGAGAAAAAGGACCTGAGCTAGGGTTGGAAAAACAGGCTGTCTTCAGCTTCTCTGGGGCTCCATGAGAGATCAAACATTTCACTCTACATCAGTGGGAGCCAGGGGGACAGAGTATGCAGACATAACTTAGTTTGTTTTTTCTAAAAACCCCTGTGCTGATAACCATGGGTGCCTAACGCAGAACATCTTAAAAAGTGACTGTAACCAGGAGGCAGCTGGGATGGTAGCAATACACCTGAAAATATAAACAACCAACTTGATGATGGGCTGGATGTGGGAAGTGATGGAGAGCAGATGATGAAGACCTTTAACTCAGGTGAATGAAGACTGAGGAAGGACCAGATGATCAAGGAGACAAAAAACAGTCAACTGTGGCAATGCCAGACACATCATTGCATAAGAGAATGAAATATCAAAGAAATAAATCCTATAGGAATAGGCATTTGGAGTAAGAACATATGGATGCATTCATCGAGCAATGTGAAAGAATAGACTCACTATGTCCCTTCCGAGTTGCTGTGGAACAATCTTTGTATGCTGTAAATGTGCATTGCTCTCTTGTTACTAAAAAAGTTGACTGGCCCCTAGCTGGGCAGGAAGAGATTGGATGACATAGCCGAAGACAGAGAGAATTCTGGAAGAAGGATTGAGTCTCAAAAATCGCCAATCAGACAGAAAACAAGTCAGATATACAAAATGGGATAGGTGTAAAGGCTATCAGGGCAGTACACTGATTAATAGAAATAGGTTGAGTTGTAAAAGCTAGTTAGTAATAAGCCTGAGCTATTGGCCAAACATTTATATTAAGAGAAGCCTTAGCCTTAGCCTTAGCGTAGTATTTGGGACCAGGAAGTCAGGACAGAAAATGACACTGTTTGTCATTCTGGTCATTCATAACATAGCCAGAATATATGAGTACAATAGGCTTGAACTGAACTGAAGCATTGGCTGTAAGCAAACAGTGACTGAAAACCCACTATTGGTAGCAATCTGACCCAATCAGCAGCAGCAGGGCAGGGAGTTAGTATAGAGGATGTTGATTAAGGAGGATTGAAAAGAGCTGAGATCGGAGACTGGACAGGTGGGTTGCAAGGAGAAAGACCAACATGAATTCACTAGGAAGCAGATTCCAGCTAAAGGCTGTTTTGTAGACCAGGATGGCCTTGAATTCACTTTGTAGACCAGGCTGGCCTTGAATTCACTTTGTAGACCAGGCTGGCCTTGAACTCAGAGATCTTCCTGCCTCTGACTCCAAGTGCTGGAATCAAAGGTGTGTGCCATCATCACCAGGTCAAGTTATCAGATCTTTTGAGCTCACCTATTTCATTCCCACTACATCCCAAATCTATACAGACATCACCCATCAGATAATAGATGAGTTCAGGTTCTCCCTGAATTCTTGGCTCAAGGGAAGGACTGAGGCCTTTTGTATTATGGAGCCCTGGGTTGAAGACCAAGCCCTATCTCCATGATTTAGTGTCTATGCACGTGTCAGTATAGGAATGTGAAATAGTCACTAGTCTGATTCCTTCTAATTCTGTCTGTTTATTGGCCTTCTTACTCATTAGGTAACCTATAGAGTGTATATAAATAAATACTACATCAAAACCAAAGATAGGGCAGAGTCTCGGGTCATAACTATAAGGTGAGTCAGAATTTGCTTATTGGATCCAAGATTAGGATTCCCGCTACCAAAAGTAACAACATGGCGATAAAGGAGACAGATCAGCTGGTAAAGTGCTTGCCATTCATGAATGAGCCCCTGAGTTAGAGCCCCAGCACAGAGCCAGTGTGGCCAAATGGGCACACTCCAGGTTGAGTGAGAGACTGTGTCAGGTGAAGGATGAGGAAGATACCCCAACATTAACTTCTGGCATGCACAGACATGTGGGTGCATGCACACACATGCACACACACACACACACACACACAGAGAGAGAGAACAACTGTGTGGCCCAGATGGCCTAGCTATTTATCAGTCTTCTTGGTTCTGGGCATATAGGAAGACTACATTCACCAGGCAGCTTGTGGGGGTAAATATGAGCACATAACTGAATTCTAGCAAGACCCCCAAGAGAAGCACCATGGACAGTAAAAAGCATAGGGAAGAGAACTGACCAATGGTCAAGTTTAGTCCCCATAACAGATTAGAAACAGAAACTCCAATTCGAATGGGGTATTTGCACAGCTGGGTTTATGGGCCAAGACTCAGCTTTTCCCACAAGGGGGCTGAAAAGCCTGTTCTGCCTCCATGGAGAAGCTTGAGAAACAAAATCCAAGTCACGTGCCTCATAGGAAACAGCCAGTTGCTATGACCTCTGCCTTATTATTGTCAGAGCAGCAGAGGTGGCTTCAGCTGGGGCCGATGGGGAAGGACAGCCAGCCCCAACCTAGTACTTGAAGGACTAAGGGCAGACCTCATTTAGTAAGAGCTTGCCTTCCAAACATAAGAACCTGCGTGTGATCGCCAGAATTCATCTTAAAAAAAAAAAAAAAAAAAAAAAAGCCGGACATGGTGGCAGGCGCTTGTCATCCAGCACTGGAAAAGCAGAGACAGACAGATGTCTTGGGCTCACTGGCCAGCCAGCCCAACCTACTTGGCATGTTCCTGGTCAGTGAAAAAGATTATCAAAAAAAAAAAAAAAAGGGGGGTTTCTGTCTGTACTCCTTCCACACACCCCCTTCCCGAAGCCAGAGTAGTCTTGTTGCCTAGAGGTCCACAGCTGCCAGTGAAGATCAAGGAGACAAAGGCCCATGGTGGAGAGCCCATGGCTACCTGGAGGCCCTTACCTAGGGGCATGATGACTCCCCCTCTCAGAGAAGGCAAATGGGACCAGTATCCCTAAAGTCACAGCTTCCACTATGTTTGACCCTTAGTGAGGACGTTGCTTAATTGATATCAGTATTACTTAAAATCAATAATAATAGCTCAGGAGCTGGGAAGATGGCTTAGCAGTTAAGAACACTGAATGTTCCAGAAGACAGGAGTTCAATTCCCAGTACCCACATGGTGGCTCACAATCATCTGTAACTCCAGTTCTAGGGAACCCAGTGCTCTCTTCTGACCCTCAGAAGCTCCAGGCACACAAGTGATGCACAGATGTATGTGCAGGCAGAACACTCATACACATAAAAACATTTTTTTTTTTGGTTTTTCAAGACAGGGTTTCTCTATATTGCTTTGGAGCCTGTTCTGGAACTCGCTCTGTAGAGCAGGCAGGCCTCGAACTCACAGGGATTCACCAGCCTTTGCCTCCCAAATCCTAGGATTAAAGGTGTTTGCCACCAACAATAATTTTTAAATTAGGAAAAAATAATAGACTAAAAATCAATTGACTTTATTAAGTATTCACCAGGTGGAAGGTGTTACACCAGAAATGGCCATACAACCTGCCCTCCTCACAAAAAATGGTCACAATCCTCATTTCAAAGCTCTAGGGATGGCTGACTTATGCCTTTAGTCCCAACACTCAGAAGACAGAGGCAAGCAGATCTCTAACTTTCAGGCCAGCCTGGTCTACAGAGTGAGTTCTAAGACAGCCAGGGCTACACAGAGAAACCCTGTCTCAATAATAATAATAATAAAGATGAAGCACCTAAGACCCAGGAAAACAGTCTCTTACCTAAATCCACAATTCAGTGCAGCAAAGCCAAAATTCCAACTAGAGGCAATCTGACTTTGGAGAAATTAAGTTCTTCTACTCATGAAACTTCCACAGTGTCTTACTTTTCTCCCTATGCAGGAACATGATATTTTTCTATAGGGGCAGCTTCTAATCAGTACAGGCCTCCTCGGTTTTCCTGGTACCGTGTTAACAGAAACATACGCACTACTAAACCACACCTTCATTTGCAAGTCTCAGTTGCCATGGAATTAGGAATGTGCTAGCCTCGTTGCCATTATCAGAGTATCAAACCAGAACGCACCATCATGGCCCCTTCCCAGGGCTTAGTGACCTACAGTAACAACCACTTATTTGTGTCACTCTCAAATGAGTTGGCTGCGGGTCAGCTGGCTTGGCTTTGGGCTTTGGGTTGGGTTCAGACCTATCTGTGGCCCCACACATTCTTCTTGGACCTGCAGTGACCAGGGAATGTTCTCACAGCAGATCCCAGGAGCATCAGAGGCCACGTTACACAAGAATATTTTAGGCCTCTGAACATGCCTCTAGGATCTTATTGGGCCAAACAAATCAGGTAGCTAAGCCAGCGTGGATGGGATGGGAAGACGTCATCCACCCACAGTGGGAGAATACTGTAAAGACCCATGGAAAAGTCGAACTACACCGTCCTAGTGCCCGGGGAGGTAGGCAATGAAGACTCACAACCAGGCAGACACAGATTGAGACTTGGCTGGTAGAACAATCCTGATGTCCTGTTGGCCTCATCCTCCCTCTGTCCCTTCTTAGCTCCAGTGGCTCAGGCACCCTCCCTCTCAACGTCCCCCTGATTCCCTGGTCCTGATTATTGCATGAGGTAAATTCTCGTCAAAACCCAACTGACCCAAGATAGAACTTAAGCAAAACTGGAATGATGCTCGTGACAGCAGACAAAGCCCAGAACCTCGAACTCCCTCCCAACCTGAGCTTACAGCTGTGGGAAGCACACAGGGCTGGAATGGCTTTTCGGGATCCTCGCTCTGTGCATGAGGGATCTGAGGCTCAGAAATGACATGAGTGCCTGGAAGTCTTACAATAGCGTCACAGAGGCCCAGCCAAACTCAAGTGTATGTCTCCTGTCTCTAGGCCATGGTTACCGGAGGAAGGAAGCGTCATCCAGCCCAGATCCTGAAAACAGCTCAGGTTTGGGCAAGTCAGACTGGTTGGGAAAAAATGTCTGGGGGAAGGCGTGTCCCAGGAAGATGCCCCGCAAACACTTCGTTCCGGAAACTCGGGCTGCTCAACTCTATGCCATGCAGCTTTCCACAGGCCCCCATTGGTTCTTAGCCAGAGACATCCGGGCCACAGGAATTCAGTGTCGTTCTGAGTGTCTACCAAAGAGCAGATCTCGTCTTAATTCTAGGAATGATGAGTTCGCTCAGATTCATCCCAGGGCACCAAAATGAAATTGTTTATATTTCTCTAGCCACCCTTTCCTCCCATCTTCTCCAATGGCCCCAACCCAGTTCCCACCTTCTCTACACATGCATGCCTTCTTCCCAGTTGATTTGGTTTGAAATAGGATAAAAATTTTAAGTAAAATCCATCTTTAGCTACCAAGTGGCCTTGCTATGTTTGGGGGATGATACTAAAATAAGGACTTTTTTTTTTAATTTAATGAATTGGCTGACATTATGATGTCAGAGGCTGGAGCCAAAGGTGTTTTGCTAAAGGGAGTCTCCCCACAGCCCCCTCAGACGACAGGGCACCCTGGAGTCCATAGTACTGCAACTGTTCCCACTGTTTACACTCCCAGCTCCCCTGACTGCCTCTTTGTGGGAGTTGTTTACATGATTTATTTTGGGAAAATTCCATTCGCCGGGACCAGGATTTCTTCACAAATCATTGCCTCTCACTTGTGTCTTGATCAGATCTGGGCAGGCGACTCTCTTCAGGGCTAGCTCTGTCCCCTCAGGTTTCTCGTAAGGGGTGGGGGGAAGGAACAGGGTGGCAGTGAGGAAAGTGATGATGAAGATAATGTGGCCAGAGGAGGGTTGGAAGGAGAGACATTAGGGAGAAGAATGATGTCCCCACAGGCTTGGGGTGGCAGATCCCTTACCTTTTTCCAGGCCACGGCTGTGCATAGACTAGCCCATCTTTGTTTCTGGCTTTATGCTAAGACACTTAGACACAGAAACAAAGTGATAATATTCTCTTACCTCACAAAGCTCAAAATCTTTAGAAAAGACTGACAGAAGCAAGCGATCCCAATCAGTCTTGTGTCCGGTTAGGTCTCCACACCCTTGCCCCGCCCGTCCCTTCTAGGGCAGCTTGGTCCTTCCTAGTCAACTCTTTCACTGCACTGAAGGAGAATCTCAAACACGGATTAGAGTCAACTCATTGCCACTGGTGGCATCACATATACACCAGGCCACAACATCATTATTTAGGGCCAGAGCAATTCCTTATTCCTCCTGAAGATAGAATTTCTGGGGAGTTGGTGGATAACAGCTTCAGGGCTTCAAAGATGCTAAGGCATCACCTTTGCCCTCTAGGAAACCTTGGGCCCAGCAGAAAGAGAGAAGGAAGCCATGGGTGAATACCTACTCCTAGATGGGGAGAGCTGCTGTGCTTACGGTAAGCTGTGAAGAAGTGCAGGACAGGGGCAGCCTCTCACATCATTAGCCTGCACCCATTATGTCTCAAGCCCCTTATTGCTCAGCAAGCCTAGCTTCTCTCTCCATTCCTCCCAACACTGCAGCCCACTGAAGCACATGGTAGTGTGGTCAAACTCTTTGCGTGTATATTCCCTTGTCTAATTAAAAGAGGCTACAGAGTTGGGTTTGCAAATATGTAGACATGGGAAATCTTTGGGGAAATAGAACCTTGGGTAATGCAAATGGTCCACATTTACTAAGCAATCACTATTTGGCATGCTGGGTCCAAATGTTCTATCCAGACAAGTCTCTCTGTCATCACAACTTCGTAGCTTAGGAATTCAATGCAATCAACAAACTTGGGAAGTCAATGACCCCAAGCGAGCCAGACAAATGCACAGGTCCTTTTGTAGATAAGAGGGTGGCTTGACTTTCTCCATAAGTCTAACGGGAGTCTCTTGGTGTTTGAACTTTTGAACTGCTTACTTGTTATTGTTTTTGTAGGGACTTTCCACATGCTAAGCAAGCTCTCTACCACTGAGCTACACCGCCAGATCTAAAATACCCCCACTATGCAAACACCATTGCAGACCTTCGGAGGTTTAGAAGACCCCATGAGTCCCATGAATGCATGATCCCATGAATACAGGAGCGTGGATTTCAGATTTGGATCCCATTCTTGTCCCCATTCTATCTCTCACTAACTACTGCAATAAAATTCCTAAGTGTTCCAGATCTCGGTTCTCTCATAGTGTTATCATGAACATGAAGTAAGATCATGTATGCACCACGCTTGGTTGGTACATCTACAGTAGATATTTAAAGACACAATGAGAGACTGGAGAGATGGCTCAGTGGTTAAGAGCACGTCAAGCTTCTTCCAGAACACCTGAATGTGATTTCTTACATCTGCAGCAGGTGGCTCACAACCACCAATAACTACAGCTCCAGGAGATCCAACCGCTCTGCCTCCTTGAACACCTGTCTGACATGCTACATACCCACAAACAACACACACACACACACACACACACACACAGGAATAATAAAAACGATATTTAAACAGAAGTTTTTTTTTAACACCAGCAACTGTTGGTGTTGTTCAGATGGATAAAAGGGACCCTGTATTGAAAGAGGATATTAATGCAAGATGCATGCCCTCCCCGTTATGAATATTACTTCAGACTGCTTGTATTT